>NC_051064.1:19837038-19905500 GCF_004664715.2 Peromyscus leucopus | reverse complement strand
CTTTTAAGCTTTTGATATGTGTGCTACAATCTACATAACCACAGATGTTAGGAATTTTTTTGTTAGTGTCTTAGTGTTCTATTGCTGTGAAGGGACACCATGACCACAGCAACTCATAAAAGAAAGCATTTAATTGGGGCTTCCTTACAGTTTCAGAGGTTCAGTCCATTATCCTCATGGTGGGAAGCATGGTGGCACACAGGCAGACATGGTGCTAGAGAAGGAAATGAGAGTTCTACATCCAGATCTGAAGGCAACAAGAGATAGAGAGAGCCTAGCTTGGGCTTCTAAAACTTCAAAGCCCGCCCACAACTTCATACTTCCTCCAACAAGGCTACCTTAACAAGGCCATTCCTTCTAATTCTTCTAAATAGTACCACTCCCTGATGACTAAGCACTCAAATACATGAACCTATGGGGGTCATTTTTATTCAAATCACACCTAGTAAGAGACCTAAGGAAGAAAATGGAAACTTCTCTGAAAGGGTATAAAGAATACGGTATTATAAAGGATAAAGGGGAAATTAGAACAGGAAGATTAAAGGAGATGCAGATGAGAGTGCAGGGTAGATGAGGGAATGTTAGGGACAACTAACACTGAAGTCCTTTTGAAAAGCTATATGAAAAATCTACTCATGTAGAAGCTTCCTAAAATATATACATATGTAAGAGCAATATAAATGGAGTCATCATATAATGAAGAAGACAATACACCAACTAGACATCATATGCTACCAAATAAAACCTCCAGTACCAGGAAAGGATTACATCTTCTAAAGTCATTGGCCGAAAGGGAGTTCCATAGACACACACACCTCAGAGACTACAGGCTATTGCTAATTCTATTGGTTGCCTCCCACCCCCTGATGGTAAGATTCTATTGCTTAAGATACCAGATATTTATGGCATAGAAGATGGAGGCTGTGACTCAGTTGGAAGCTTCACACTTGCTAGTGTTCATTTTGCTAGCAGGTGCTATACACACTGCCAGAGAAGGAAATCATTATGTTTTATATGTGGATGAGATAAATCATTAATCTCACCCAGTTACAAACATTGCGAGCTATAATAACAACCAACTTGCAAGCAATATATGCCATCTGGTGCAATAGTGATACAAATGTTAGGAAAGCAACCAAACACTTTTTAATTGGAATATAAGGCCCACTCTATGAGATGAAAGCTATACCTGATATTGTTAATGAAGGCAAGAACCTGAGACTAGGTAGGTCCTGGGCCCTAGAGGAAAAATTACTACTATTATTCTGTTAAAGAAACATAGCAATAAAACAACTCCTCCTAATGACATGCTGCTATACTTATAGATCAGAGTATTACCCAACTCTCATCAAAGAAGCTTCTGGTAGTAGACGGTAATTAACACAAAGATCCACAATTGGACAATGAGCAGAGAGTAAGAGACTTTGGAGTGCTGAACCCTGAATGGGATGTCTTTATCACACTCCTCCACTCAAGGCTCAGTAATCTCTCCAGAAGAGGGAGTATGTCCAAGATAGGGTTTCTATTGCTGTGATAAACACCATGACCATGGCAACTCATATAAAGGAAAATATTTAATTGGGGCTTGCTTATAGTTTCAGAGGTTTAGTCCACTATTGTCATGGTGAGAAGTATGGTGGCATGCAGACAGATATGGTACTGGAGAAGGAGCCAAGAGTTCCACATCTTGAGTCATAGGTAACAGGAAGTGAACTATGACACTGGGCATAATTTGAGCATAGGAGATCTCAAAGCCCACCCCTATAGTGACACACTTCCTCCAACAAGGTCATACCTCCTAATAGTGCCATTCCCAATGGTGGCCATTTTCTTTTAAACCACCATAGGGAGGAAAGGGTTTATTTGACTTATACTTCCAAATCACTGTTCACTATTGAAGGAAGTCAGGACAGGAACTCAAACCTGGAAGCAGGAGCTGATGCAGAATCCATGAAGGGGTGCTGCTTACTGGCTTGCTCCTCATGGCTTGCTCAGCCTACTTTCTTATAGAACCCAGGACCACCTGCCCAGAGATAGTATCACCCACAAATAGCTGGGCCCTCCTTCATCAATCACTAATTAAGAAAATGCCTTACAGCTGCATCTTGTGGAGGCATTTTCTCAATTGAGATTCCCTCTTTTCAGATGACTCTAGCTCAGTGGATCAAGACCCCTTTGAGGTCAAATGACCTTTTTTCACAGGGGTCACCTAAGACCATCGGAAAACACAGATATTTACATTATGATTCATTATAGTAGCAAAATTACAGTTATGAAGTAGCGACAAACGTAATTTTATGTGTGGGGGTCACCACAACACAAGGAACTGTATTCCCAGCTCCAGGAAGGCTGAGAACCACTGCTCTGGCCTGTGTCAACTTGACATCAAACTAGCCAGTACAAGGTAAAAAGATTCTAAGAGCCAGAGGCAGCATTTTCCAGGCACAGCAGAGCTGAAGCACGTATGAACTCACAGAGACTGCCTCAGCACGTACAAGATCTGCACAAACTCAAGCAGGCAAAACCCCAGCATGGAGCAGGAAAAGGCAGCACAAAAGCCCACCCCAGTCAAGAAGTTATCCCCAACAGCAGCCGCTGGGAGGGGATTCAGTTCTCTTCAGGGCAATGATGCTGAGTAGGTCAGCCACCCTCTAGAGTAGGCTCCACGCTCAGGAGAACTTGGCTAACACAAATCACACCCCACAGCTTTTAGGGCCTTTTTCTTTCTTTCTTTCTTTCTTTTTTTTTTTTAAGAGAAAGAAAGAACATGAAGTCGCATGGGGGACAGGAATTAATGTGATAAAAATATATATACTGTATGAAATTCTCAAAAATATAAAAACCTTTTAAAATATCTTCGGAGTACTGAATACATAGAATGACATATGACATGCTCCTTCCACCACGTCAAGAGGCACTTGCCTGTTCTCTTTTATGAAGTATATGAAGATCAGAATGTTTTCAAAACTTTGGGACAAGGATTCACAAATCCTTAATTTAACACTATCAATGGAAGACCAACTATTTATTACTTCCCCTAGAACCAAGTGGCAAGGGCAGCCTTTTTTAAAAACACACACACACACACACACACACACACACACACACACACACACACCTGTGAAAGTCAGAAGACGCTGGATCCTCCTGGACCTAGAGTTACAGGCAATTGTGAGCCACTTAAGATGGGTGCTGAGACTCAAACCTGGGCTGTCCGGAAGAGCAGCAGGAGCGGCTCCCTCCCGGCTGAGCCATCTCGGCAGCCCCAAGCACAGCCTTTTCAAGTGGCTTCTCCCTGTGTTTCTACTGGAGTCAGTTCCAGGGACAATCATAAGATTGCACAAAACACTTGTTCTTTTTTTTACGTTTTATAAAATTGATGAGAAGACATGCAAGACGGAGGCTGTTCTTCCCACCCCCGAGCACCCACAGTATGAAGCTCACCACTGCCTGTGACTCCAGCTCCAGGCACCTGACCACAAGTGTACATACTCACACACAGCCATACACACGTAAACATAATTAAAACGAATCAAATGTATCTTTAGAAAGGCTTTTCTTCAGTTAAAAAAAAAGAAAGAAAGAAAGAAAGACTTCCAAGGTTAAATGGTGGATTAGAAGTCTCCTCCCTGTGACCGAGTAAGAAAAGACCAGTCTGAGAAAACAGGGGAGAGCAGAAAGAGTTGTCAGGACACCTGAAATGCGCGGAGACTAGAAACGCCATGGGCCTGGAGGGTGTGTAAAATCTGTCTACAGCTTCAACCAAGCCCAGGCCCCTGGGAGAATGAAACGGAAACCACGACCACAATCCATGGAGGCAGTGCTGGTGACAACAGATTGTCAGGAAAAACCCCGGTTCATACAAATTCTGTTTGTTTGTGCACAGGGTTTCTATGTGTAGCTCTGACTGTCCTGGAACTCGCTCTCTAGACCAGGCTGGCCTAAACTCACAAAGATCCTCCTGCTGTGGATATCACTCTATGTAAATAAAACACTGATGGCCAGTGACCAGGCAGGAAGTATAGGCGGGACAAAGAGAGAGGAGAATTGGGGAAACAGGAAGAAGGAGGAGAGAGACTGCAGCCACCGCCAGGAGAAGAGCATGTAGAGACGCCGGTAAGCCACCAGCCACGTGGCAAGCTATAGATTTATAAAAATGGGTTAATTTAAGATAAAAGAACAGTTAGCAAGAAGCCTGCCATGGCCATACAGTTTATAAGTGATATAAGCGTCTGAGTGATTATTTTATAAGTGGATTGTGGGACTGCGGGGCTTGGAGAACCTGGAGAGAATCCCTCCAGCAACATCCTCCTGCCTCTGCCTCCCGAGCGCTGGGATAAAGGGCGGTACAAATTTTATGATGTAAGCAGCCTCAACAGCAACAAAAACACGCAGAATGTGCTAACACTACCTTTATTATCATTGTAAATTTACATACATAATTTCGTTTTAAATAATGTTTGCACTAACAAAGGCCACTGGTGAGCTATCTACCTATCACTCTAGCGCCCCATTGCATGTTGCTCTCAGGAAAATTAAAAATATTTTGAAAGAATTAAATAAATGAAACTAATAAATCATCTGGCCCAAATGTCTCCCTTGCTCAGAGTGCTGGCTTCTTTGCTAATTCAACTTTAGAAATGCAACGTGAGCTGCCTGTGTTGATGTAGTGGCCTTATAAAATAAGCCTGGTACAAACCAACACCAGGGAAGATGAGGTAAAAGACATCTCAAGTTCTAAGGCTAGCCTAGGCTATATGGTGAGACTGTCAAAAAATAAAAAATAGTGAGTGACTGTTCAAAGTATAAGGACTGAAATACTGTGGGTTTTGCGCTGTGGTTTATATTCCTTTTCAAAGTAATGCTTTATAACCTGGTGAGACAGTCTCACCATGCATAACACATTTAAATTGATAGGTAATAACAATTTAACTGCTAATGAGAGGAAAGTGTCTAGGGAACTGTTTGTCAAAGAAACCCGAGAAGGGTGCGGGAAGGTGGGAGGCTGGCCAGCGCCTGCAGTTCCAGCTTCCCTAGTGGAAAGGCCTCCATCAAAGAGCAAGCAAGTGGCCGGCTCCCTCTCCGGCCTCCCTCCCTCCCTCCCTTTCTCCTCTGCCCTCTGACTCTAGCCGCAAAGACTCGTCTACAACACTTTTATGTGACAGAATCAAAAAGATGGGCAGAATGGGTCTAAGAATTCTTCAAACCACGAAAATGACTGGAGCTCTAACGTTCCAATCGGCGTTTGTCTAAGCGGCATTGGCGGTTTTTTCCTGGGATCCAGGCTGGGGCGAGTGCGCCAAGGGCAGAGTCTACATAGAATCTCCCTGCCAAAATTAGCATCGCCAGTAGTCGTGGCCGAGTGGTTAAGGCGATGGACTAGAAATCCATTGGGGTCTCCCCGCGCAGGTTCGAATCCTGCCGACTACGGGAAAGTGGCTGTCTTTTTGCCACCACAGAACGTCGTTTTGTAGTCGCAGATTTCCCGATCCTCACGGAATGGAGACCTTTACAAACGGCCCAAGCGGCCAGGGGTCAGGATAGGTGGGAAGTGACCGGGTGTTTGCGGTCAAGCACCGGAGCGGGAGAGAAGAGGGACACCACGGGCCCACAGCTGCACGGGAGCCGAGGGGAGCGCGGCCGGACAGGCTGGACCCACGCAGCCCACCCGTGGCGGCGGACACGGCCCCGGACCCAGCGACCCAGCGCCAGCCGCGGCTGCGCGCGTCCGGGTCCAGGGGCGGCTTGCGCACGCGCAGAGGTCGTGCGGCCCGCGGGCGGACGCGACGGTTTCTCGCGTTGCCGTGGAAACCACCCGCCAGCTTGGCTCCAGAGGGCACGACGCGCCCATTCAAGATGGCGAAGGACCTGGATGAACTCCTGGATGAAGTCGAGACCAAATTCTGCAGGCTCGACCCCCGGAGGCTGGGCCTGGGCGAGCGGCCCAAAGGCTGCGGCGGCGGCGGCGGCGGCGGCACCCACAGCGGCGACCGGAGCCGAGCCCAGGAGAAAGAGAATCTCAGGTTAATGCGGGCGGGGGGACGTTCCGGGGCAGCCCTGCGGGGCCCGGGGCCGCCCTCCGCCGCCGCCGCCGCGCGCTCCCGCGGCCCGGGCGGCAGGCGACCCTCCGGTCACGGCTCAGCCCCCGCCCCTGGGCGAGCCTGGGGGAGGGAGACCCGGCCGGACAGCCCTCCCCGAGGGGACAGCCCTCCCCGAGGGGACAGCCCTCCCCGAGGGGACAGCCCTCCCCGAGGGGACAGCCAGCCTTCTCACCCCAGCTGAGGTGTCCTGGCCCAAACACCCCGCTTCGCCAGGTCACCAGGCCACCCTTAGGCCGGTTGGTAGAAAAGCACTCCATTTTATTGTCTGATGTAAGCTCGAGGGGTCAGACGAGATTAGACCTGATTATTAAAGAAGTATCCATTGTAAACATCTGAATTAAATAGCCCAGTTACCTGCCATCCCCCATGGCTCCAAGGGACCCCGCAGATGATGTCCAGATCGAAATTTGTGGACACCTAAGTGTTTGGGGGTCTCAACAACAACAACAACAAATAAGCATCAGTCCACTGCCCTTTAAAGTGAGGATTTAGGATTGGCAAGAACCCTTACTAGAATCTTGGAAATTTGTCGCTTGCCTCGAACATTTGGGAAAGGTCAGCGGCGTTAGAGTGGTAGCTTCTCTGGTTGGGCCCTTGTGATTTCGCAGTATACCCAAATCACCAAACCTAACCTACCATGACATTTGTTTATAAAAATTCAATCTGGGGGCGAGAGAAGCACTGAAAAGATTCTAAAAGAATTCAAAATAGAAGCCCCAACGCATCTTTTTTAAATAGACGACTACCTACCTGGGTGTGGGAGCTCTCGCCTTTGATCCCAGCACTCCAGAGGCAGAAGCAGGAGGGTTCCTGAGTTCGAGGCCAGCCTGGACTACATGGAGAGTTCAGGACAACCAGGGCTACAAAGAGAAACCCTAACTCAAAAAACTACTAAAAAGTTTTAACACAAATGATAACAGTTCTGATTCACTAGAGGCTTCCTAAATGTGTTAAGGTGGATGGCGTGAGGAGCACGTGGATGGATTCTAGTAGTGTAGGAACATCATGAAAGAACCCATGGCTGGGGAGGATCCACACAAAAGGCCATCTCTTCAGTATTGAGTTGCCTGCTCCAAGACAAAGAACTAAAAATAAAAATAGACAACTAAAGTGGCCGCTTTCAATTGGCCAACCCCCATTTGGCGGAATGTTTATGAAAATACACTTCCATTAGCTTATAAATTACTCTTCCATGCGGGGTTGCTTATGCCCATGGCCCACACAGCTCCATCTCCTGTTTGTACCCACTACAGGGTCGCTCTGCAGTTCTTGTTTTTAGTTGTTCCTTTATGGTTGGAAAGAATGTATTGTCTTAGAACCAGCGTGGAGAAGCTTACTGCCTGGGAGCAGAAGAGATGGCCTTTTGTGTGGATCCTCCCCAGCCATGGGTTCTTTCATGATGTTCCTACACTACTAGAATCCATCCACGTGCTCCTCACGCCATCCACCTTAACACATTTAGGAAGCCTCTAGTGAATCAGAACTGTTATCATTTGTGTTAAGACACTTAGGCACAGTGGTTGGAAGCTGTGCAAAAGCAACAACCGATACCCTAAGCCAAGCTTTAAATACAGTTCCTTTCTGGTATAGAATGTTTGCACTAAGCCAGAGGAAGCCATTTATGAGTTTATGAACAGACTACCTGCTGATCTCATGGCATAACTTTTATTATTTACGAATGAAAATACTGAAACTACCTCTTAAAATCATAGCTTTGCAAATAATACGATAAATGGTCATACTACATCTGGATACCAGAAACAGCTGTAATATAAATGGTAAATGCATATAATTTGTTGAAGTGTTCAAAATGATAAAAAAAAAAAAAAAAAGAAAATATTTGAATGGCTTGTGTTCTTTTAAAGACCGATATGGGCTGAGTGAAATACTGCAATAGTAATAAAGTGGTTCAGATGATACAGATGGGAATACTTAAAGAAAATACCATATCTGAGACGATAGCTGTAATCATAACAGCTAACATTTACTGAGTCTTTTCTGTATGCTCAATCGCCGAATGTGTTACCACTATCACCCAGGGAGGTGAATGGTGTTGCGTCTTCATTCATCAAATTTGGTGGACCTGGTGGCACTGGTCTTAAGAATCAGCTGGAGGCCGGGCTGAGTAATTTAGTAAAACCAGGTCTCAAAACTAAGGAAGAAGGGAGAAGAAGAAAAGGAGGAGGAGAAGGAAAGAAAGAAAGAAAAAAAGGAAGGAAGGAAGGAGCAGCTTAAATATTGATGTGCCTCTTGAAACTCTTGAATTATATGAGAAAAGAGCCTAGACAGTATGTTATCAAACCAAAGGAGGACATCTTTATAGCCTGGGCCCAGTGGAGAACACCTTTGATCTCAGGCAGAGGCAGACTGATCTCTGAGTTCCAGGCTACCCAGTGGTGCATTATAAGACCTTGTCTCAAAAACAGAAAGTTAAAGGCCTCATACACAACTATGTCCTGTGCTTCTGAAAGATTAATCCTCTGATTAGAACTGAGAGAGACCTGAATGTAGTGATTTGAGGTAAGAATTTTACTATAGTTGAGAGATGTGGAGATGAAGCCAGAGATAGAACCTTAGACCTGAAAGCAGTTTGAAAGATACTGTTTCAATGGGTCAGGTATCTGAAGTTCAGAGAAATTAAATCTCTCCAACTAGGTCAGTATCTCTAAACCAGTGATGATTTTGCAGTGGCCAGAGAAGTTCTTTTGGTTATCACAACTGGAAAAAAGTATATTATAAACATCTAGAGGTAGATGGGAACCCTAAAACACCTAGAATTTCCCGTAGCACCCCCTTTCAACATACAAGGGATATCTGACCCCAAATGTCAGTAATTCTAAAATTAGGGCAACCATGTAGGTTACTGATACTGATCAAATGGTGGCTGTAGGCTACGTCACTTGTGAGTAAGAATGAGTGGTAGCTTCAAGGGACAGTTTTTTAGAATGGTTAAGAGTTTTGCCGTTGTTGTTATTTTCTTGGAAGTCTTTAGCATCTTTCTAAAGCAAAGGAAAATGCCAGTGTAGACAGTGAAAGACATAAAGGATAAAAGTGAGAGCAGGGCCGGCTAAGGAGGCAAAGCCTGCTGGGAATTGTATCAACCGTTTGCAACAAGGGATGCATTCCCAGTGCTAAGTTTCAAAGTCAATACATTTCTAAAGAATGTGAACCAAAGAATCTTCTAAAACAAGTCATAAACCAGTCCAATGAACTTCTGAAGGTGATTACAGTGTCCACAACATAAAAACTGTAAGAACAGTTGTCTCAGCATGTAGGTATGTGCACTGTCCTTGGTCTGTATAGCCTTGTACATGCTTCCGGGTCTCTCTCAGTGCCTTTTCCTCACCTAAAAATAGATGTAATGAAAGCCTTAGGGCACTGTCTGCCTGACATTCAGTAAATAGTCACTGGTGGGGGTGGGGGTGGCAGGAGAGTGGGCAGTGCTGGCTGGGTATTAGAACCCAGGATTGTGTCCATGCTGAACAGGTACTCTGCAATGTGCCGTATCCCCAGCCCAGGGTCCTCTTAGATAGATGTTCTATGTACAGCAGTTTGTACTGATAATCCCAGGATGGCTTCCCCTGAAGAGCATGGAGTAGTTGAGATATTCTGACATGTAGCAGTGGTTCTTTGGCTTTGGAGAGGGATTTGCTGTTTTTGATCATTTGCTGACATGAGCTTTGGCTCCTTTAGGAAAGAAATAGGGTTGTTTGACTTAAAATGGAACCCTTTATGGTATTAGAATTTCTTTATAACCTATATATTTTATATTCTCTGTGTAAGTGCTTGACATACTTTAGAAAAGTACATTCTCATTTTTAATATAATACAGAGGCTTAAATATCATAAATACATAATAGTAGGATACATATATGAATTTGTGCCAATCAGTTATATCTTTGTCTCAACAAATAGCTCATTTCTGTGTGTTTAGTTGAAGTCTTGAAAGTATATTATTGACACAAGGTTGGCCATGTCAAGGATCCTCATGCCTCGGACCCATGAGAATGGCACGACCTTCTCGGTCAGGCTTGTTGACAAATGGTTGATCTTTAGTTGAGCTAGCACATACAGAAACTACCCACAGCAGCCTCCTCCTCTTCATGCTGTTTGTAAGCACTGAGTTTCCACACTGGTGGTGGTGTGTCTCCATCAGAGCACACAATCCCCCCCCCCCCACCATCCCAGCCTTTCTGTATGTAGGCCTGTCATTTCTTCATCCCCAGTTACCTCAGTCAGGTCAGTCCCAAAGCCATGCAGGTTGTGACGTATTTTCATACCTGAAAAACGCCCTTGAGTTATCACTCCAGCAATGGAGCTTAAACTCTCTGACTCGTCTGTCTGTGAGTCCCAGGGAGGGTTTATGTTGTGTGTGCCTGTTTTCTTTCAGGTCAACAGAAACCTGTAAAAAAGAAGATGACCTTGACAGTCTTATTAATGAGATATTTGAGGAGCCTAACTTTGACAAAAAATCTTTTGTAAGTTACATTATAAGTGTACAGTAATTCTGTCATTATTTAAGGTGCTTAGAATAGTCTCGAAAGTGAAGGCACAGTAGCCACCCAGATGTAATCCTTTGAACTCTGAGAAGTACACGGAAAGAAATTATTCCAATTAGAAGATTGTAGAGGTAAAATATTAGAAACTCTGTGTGTCTCTGTTACTATCTCAGCAAGAGGAAGAAGTCGGAAAAGCTGCTGCTGGTGGAGAGGTCAGCTCACACAGGTCAAGTTGGTCACTTGTCTTTCCTGGGGAGTGTCTAAGAACTTAACCTTTCTGAGAAGCCCAGAGCAGTCGGCTTCAGTACAGGAACGTTTTTAGTGTCCAGAATACAGTGACATTACTGTTATTCCCCAAGCCAGTGGATTTGACTAAATTGTAGATATTTTAATGCTGTCAGTGTTTATCTATTTTAGCTTTATAAAAAGTTCAAAAAATAATAGCCACCTATATACTACTGTGTGAGAAACTCATTGTCATACGCACCCATTCTAAACATGTTGACATTTTGCTATATTCTATTCTCTGAACTTTTTACATTAACTGGTCCTTCTTAACTGGCATACAGAGCAGTAGGTTCCCATGAGGCTTTTTCATACACTGTTTTGGTTAGCCTGCCCCTCCTCTCTTCCTCATCTCTTCCCCCCCACACACACACTGCCACCCTGCTGTTTTCACAAGGCCTCCGTTCTAATGTCCCCCTCCAGTAAGACACCCTGTACCTTCTACAGACACTCCAAGTGATTTTATTGTGACTCTAACTGAATCATAAACAGGGTCTCACTATTTAGCCCAAGATGGCCCAGAAATTAATTAGTGATCCGCTCACATCAGCTTTTTAGGAGGTAGAATTATAGGCATATGCCATCATGCTCAGCTGGACTTTTTTTTAATAAATAAAAATTTAAAATATAATGTAAGCAAATCATACTTTACTGCCTTCCTTCCCAGATAGAACCTCTATCCTTTCCATCCACACACAGGCTTAAATATCTTAGGTACAGTAAGGAAGGCACATGTGTAAATTTGTACCAATAAACTATAGCTTTGTCTTAACAGACTCACCTTATTTCTGTAGGCTTGGTAAGTCCTGAGTGAATGTGAATTTCTATATTAGTTTGCTCTTTTTTTTTTTTTCTACTATATCTGGTTTTCCAACTGGATAAAAGAGAGCGGGTCTATGTAAAATATTTATCAGATAAGAAAACAAGAAATCTGAGTGACTTGCACACCCACATTGTCAGGAGGGCGTCTGATGTGTCCTGGAAGTATTGTTCCTCACCCCAACTTCTGCGCTCGCGCTCTCTCGCTCTCTCTCTCTCTCTCTCTCTCTCTCTCTCTCTCTCTCTCTCTCTCTCTCTCTCTCTCTCTCTCTCTCTCTCTCTCTCTCTCTCTCTCTCTCTCTCTCACTGCATTTGTAAATTGCTTGTGGACCCAGACTGTAACCCCAGGAACCAACAGCACACATTAGCTTGCCTGCTCAGAGCCCCAGTTGTGACCCTGCATCCTGCGGGAGACATGCTTCCCAAATGAAGACACTCATGGACACTATTGTAGTTTACAGATGTAGCAAAATATTCTCCTGTCTAGCATCAGAAAACAATTAAGAGAGATGGTCAAGTGAAGTATTTTTCCTTCTTAAACTTCTCGGCCACTAGACGAAATGAAGGCATGTCCGTGCATAGTTTAGATGCCTTTCCCTGTCTGGCTTCCTCTTGCTGGTGGTGGTCCTAGTATGTGGTTGGTTTATGATGTTTGCTACTTTATACCAGTTAACACGTAATAAATGCTTACTAATGACCGTGATGTTAATAGAACACAAGGAACTTCTATATGGCTGTGGCTGGGCAGCTCAGCATTTTCCATGGCCATATATTGCTTGATACCATTACATTTGATCAAAATTAATAATCCTGAAGTTACACAGGTGTTTATTTTTAGTTTACATAAGTACCATTCAAAGCCTTTAAAAATGGGCCTGGTTTTTTCTCCCCTCCTCAATTGAATTTTTCCAGAATGAAGTTTTAAATAGCAGGCCCTTCCTATGAAATCACTGAGCCCTGGTATTAACTGAAGAGGTATAAAGTGACTAAATCTTCACGTGCATAACAGCAGTAGATCAGTTTCTTAGGCTGAAAACATTGTAATTTGCAAATTCCTCAGGGAGCTCTCCTTCCCTCCTGCCTTTAAAAAGTTTTGATCACTGTTTTGGGGTATCTAGAAAGGATACCACCAAATGTTTTATTTACATCATTTTAAAATATTATTGTTATAAAGCAGTTCTCTAAGCCTTTGGTCTTTTATTTTTATTTTGTTTTTTAGCAAAAATTTAAATCTAACTCTTCAAGTAACACATCTGTCAGAGCTTCCATTCAAGGCCTCAGTAAAAGGTAAGTTGAGATTGCTTTGGTGAATTCTACGCTAAGTGAGCAGACTTCTCAAGGCTAGGTCCGTAGATTCTGTTACCATTTCAACAACAGTGGCATTGAAGAACAAAGCACCAGTTGGCCTTCAGACAAAAGACCACTAGCAATATCTGGAGTGTGGTTAGGATCTGTGACCCCCTTAGTGTAAAGGAAATTAAGTTGGAGATTATTGCTATTGTAAATAATTTTCTGCTGTGTTCAAAAAAAAGTGTTAATGGTTCCTCAAAATTAATGTTCTGTTACATACTTTAGTATTTACTTTATTCCTTCCATTATTGGCACACATTTTTCTGTGACTCATTTTAACTCCTTGAGTGTTTCTGGATGCAGGTTATATCCTAAGAGAGTGATCCTGTGATAAATATCTCCTCCTTGAAATAGTTGGCTTGCTAGGGGAAAGCATATACTATAATCACAAGAACATAGACTCCGTGAGACCAAACTAACTTCTCATGTTTCTTTTTTTGTTGTCATTTCATTTTTCTCCGTCTGCTGAACACATCTAGCTGCAGTCCAGTGTATCTCAGTGGCAGCGCCATTCCGTGTGGGATTGGAACACATACTTCACAGAGGTAGGATGTGGGGAGTGCAGTATACTTTCCTGTTGGGGTGCCCTTTATTACAGTACGGTTGTTACTGCTGTGGCATCAGTCCGCTTTACAATGACAGCTGTGTATTGTATTAGCCAGTCAAAGGACACTTTCCTGACTCATCTCATAGTCTTGGGAAGTAACTAGTAAAGGCTGAGCTGTGCAGGTGGCACATGCCTGTAATCCCAGCATGTGGGAGGCTGGGGATGGATGCTTGCTATAAATTCAAGGCCAGGCCAGCCTGAGCCAACACAGCAAGACCTATATTAAAGAAAAAAGGTTGTCGTGTTAGGTATGTATTGTTCATTGTATTGGTGCCCTTTCTGAGCCCCACTTGGATCACTCGAGTCCTGCCCAGGTTTTCACAGAGTACCAGGAGAGTGTGCAAGTGTGCTTTCTTCCAAGTGCTGGGGGAGTGCCTTGTGTAGGTGAAGTGGTGCAGCTGTACAGCAGATGCCATGCCTTGGCCTCGCGGATTTAAATGGCCAGAAAACATGAGAAGCTAAAGGTCTTTTTTAACCAAGTTCTCAAGCTTGACTTTACATGTTTCTAAAATAGAAACCTGTCATTTCTTGTCTCTTCCCATTCCCTTCAAGACCCTGCTCTCTGGTATAGTTCTTTTTTAAGCAGCCTTCGAGCCAAGATGCCACTCACTGCACACCCTATCACTTCGAGTCCATTCCATCACCGTTTCACAGGTTGGGAGAAAGCTGGCTGTAAGCAGGTCTTTGCACTGCCCTCCTGCTTTGGGTTCTGTTTTTGGCGGAGGCCCAACATTCTTCACCTACGTTCTTCATATCTTCTTGCTTAGTTGTTTCTAAAACGCTTGTTTATTTTTGTTCATTTCTGAGAAGAAAGGACTATGGTGAGTGACTACATATTGAGCACACTTCTGGGGGGTTGCTACATTCCATAGAAGTGGGGCTTGGGATAGCGCCAGCTTGGATTTTAGGAATCCAGGAGGGAGAGGCCATAGGACCAAAATGACATTGGGAGCCTGGGAAGCCGGATGCTGCTGCTGAATATAAGCACTGAAAGATGATCATGTGCTGAGGCCTATCTCAACAGAGAATCAGAGATACAAAATGATCGTAGAGGAAGCTGTCGTCTTGCTGTCTGTCCTCAGTTACCTGGGTTAGCTTGGTTGGACTTACTCATTTTCAGAGCTGTGACACCTAAGGCAACCTTTGTCAAGTTACCAGGACCTCCAACAGCAATTTCTGCCATCATCCACTTCCGGCTTCTCTAAGCTCCTCCTCACCCAGCTTTCCAGATGCCAGTGCTGAAGTGCCTGCCTGTCTCCGGCTCCCGTGGCAGCCAAGCTCCATCTCGCCCACTCTGAACTCACGACTGTCCTCACTGGAGTGCTTGGCCCTCCTCTTGTCTCTAGTTTCCTCCCCTGAAAAACCCCGAGGGGGTGCTGTCTGTACTAGAACACTTGTCTTTCCCACAGAAACTCCCCTGCCTCGGAGTATCTTAGCGTGTGCTCCCTGTCTAGAATGGTGCCCCTTCCTAGCACATGCCCTTCTCATCTTACGGGCTTGGTTCACTTACTACAGATTTGCTTTCTTAACCCATTTCAGTCTCCTTTCTGTTGTTTGCTTCTTCTTGTAAATGTTTTACATGTGCACCCAAAGCCCTGAGCTAGTGACCAAAACAACATGACCAGCAAAGAAGCAGGTGAAAAAGGACAGGACTGCAGCAGAGCCTGGAAAGGGAGGCTCTGATGGCAGCATTCCTGTCACTCTGCGCTTACACACCAACCCTTGAGAAGGGACATTCTCGTCTGAAGCCTCACTCAGTAGCCTGGCCTTTGAAAATCAGTTTGCAGACATCGTGAGCCCTTTCACAGCGCCGCCGCTGCAAGAAACGGGGCCACAGACGGCTACATGGCTTGGAGTTTGGGATTGCAGGAGATGAGTCATTTGGGCTGTAGTCACCTCAGTCTGGGGAAGGAGAAAGGTAGCTGTGGCCTGGTGTGACTGACTATAAGGAAAAGATGTCAGAGTTTAGATTTAGAATATAGAATTGATAGAATTTGAGGAATAAATGTCCATGGTACATAAGAAAGTTAACTTCCAGAGAGCCGGCAAAGCGGCTCGGTGGGTAGAAATGCATTGCAGCCCCGCTTCATAATGTAAGTTAGATCCCCAGAACCCACAGGGTGGAAGGAGGGGACCAATTCCTGGAGCTTGTCCTCTGACGGCCACACATATACACACAGAAATAAATAAATGAATGAAAAGAATGACTTCCAAAGAGCCTGGCCTACTAGCTCATGCCTATAACCCCAGCACTTAAGAGTGTGAGGCAGGAGGCTTGCCATAAGTTTGAAGACAGCTTGGACTACATAGTAAGACCAGGCCTGCCATATCTGTATAGCAAAATCCTGTTGGTCTACCCAGCCCTGGATACAAAGAGACTCCCAGGTGATGTGCCCAGCATCGGTGGGTACATTGTTACAAAGCAAGGGCTCCCATTGGTAACTTGATTCTTGTGCCAGATTCCGTTATGTGAAAAAGGAAGGCCTAACTGCCCTCACTGTTATAGCTGCTCTTTGTTTTTGTTTCGATGGGAGGCGTCTTGTAGCCCAGGCTATCCTCAGACTCACAATATAGCCAAGGATGAATTTGAACTCCTGATCCTGCTGCCTCTCTCTCTCAAGTGCTGAGATTACAGGCGTGTGACACCATGCCTGGCCAGCCAATATTATTTTGAAACTGTTCAAGTATCAAGACTTTCTAGCCCTCTGTGCAGATGTGATGGGATTTAACTGAGAACTACAGTCTGGCAGTTATGTGGAAGAACTCAATTTTGGGCATTCCTGCTACAAACATCCATAAAGTGGTCAGTTCTGCTTGTAAGCTGGATAAACATATAGACACCTTCCTTAGTATATATAGTCCCTCCATACTTTACAGGGAAAAAACTTAGTTTATTCTTCATTGGAATCATGGTTTTTATATTATTTTATGCTCACAGATATTTGACTTACAATAAATAGCTCTGGCATGGCTAACACATTTAATATTAGCCATATTTTAATTTTTAAATTGTTTTCTCTTTTTCCAGACTAGCAGTATATAGTGTGATTCTCTCTGGGTACTGGGTAGGGACAGTGAGCCACTCAGTCACAAGGTTAGCAACCAGTACACTTGCTTTGTGTTGTGACATGTGATAGACTAGATATGTTATATGCCGTTTGAACTTGGGGAGGGGAGGGTTGTTGAAACATGACCTTATCAGAAAGTGAGGAGTCAAGTATATATAAATGAAATAGTTCTGGAGGAAATATTCGTAGGTCCTGAAACTAAGTACTAATTTTTATGTTCAGGGCATAAAGGAAATCAGGTGCGTTGTGCTTCTTTATTTCGTTCATTTTATTCCTGGATTAAGCTCCAATGGAGGGTGATACAGACTGTTTTAAAGTGGGGACATTAAAGTCCTGTGCCCGGGTGGTGGGAAGGAAATGGAACAATAGTGGGAACATGGTGTCGCTAACAAGTGGCGTAGGTAAGATCGGGGTGTCCTTTCCTTTACTTTCGGTTTTTTTTCTTTTTGTTTTGATTTTTTGTTTGTTTGTTTATTTGTGGGTTTTTGAGACGGGTTTTTCACTGTGTATCCCTGGCTGTCCTGGAACTCACTCTGTAGACTAGGCTGGCCTTGAACCCAGAGATCTGCCTGCCTCTCTGCCTCCAAGTGCTGGGATTAAAGGTTTTGCCACCACCACCAGGCTGAGGCATCCCCTTCAAGCCAAGCAAGTTCTCTCTTAATGTATTGTAAATTCCTGACAAGGCTGGATTAGCCCATCGGCTGGCACTAGTTATGACCTAGCAGAGTGCATCATAGCAGCAGAATGATTTCTTAGCTGCACGTTGGCTTTAGTTTTCTCATAGGACAGTGTTTGGAAGAAAATATAGTAGTGTGAATAGATTTGATAAACTACTAAATTTTAAATTAAATTTAAAACTGTATTTAACATAATGGTTGAGGTTTTACACACAAAATGTCATGAAAACCTAAAGTATGGTTCCCACAACAGCAATAATTCAGCCAAATTGCACATATGTATTAAGGCATTAAAGTTAACACTCTGTTGTGAGTATGTAATAAACTACATCTGCATAAGAACACAAGTTATGGGAGCCTTGGGAGCCATCATTTCCTGACTTACATTCAGAATCCAGTTCAAGTGTTATGAATGCAACTAACTGGGTTGAAATGCCACAGGAACTAACACCAGGTCAGCAACCACTAACAGTTTAAAAGGAGTTCCTTATGAAACACTGTTTAGTTGTGATTGATACTTTTGGAAACATTAAGTATTAAGGGGCTGAGAGAGAGTTCAGAGGTTAAAAGCATTGGCTGCTCTTGCAGAGGTCCTGAGTTCAATTCCCAGCAACCACATGGTGGCTCACAACCATCTGTAATGAGATCCTGTGCCCTCTTCTGGCATGCAGGCACAACACTGTATACATAATAAATAAATAAATCTTTAGCTGGGTGGTGGTAGCACATGCGTTTAATCCCAGCACTCAGGAGGCAGAGGCAGGCGGATCTCTGTGAGTTTGAGGCCAGCCAGGTCTACAGAGTGAGTTCTAGGACAACCAAGGTTACATAGAGAAACCCTGTCTGAAAAAAACAAAAACAAAAAAAGGAAGAAGAAGAAATATTAAGCATTCATTCTCAAGGAAACGTTGAGACCAAAAGTTTCCCAGTATTATTCCAGTTTTGAAGTTACATATCTAAAGTTTGAGATAGTCTCATGCAGTCCAGGTTGGCCTTGAACTCACCAAATAGCCAACGATGCTCCTTCTGCCTCCACCTTAAAAGTACTGGGGTTACAAGCATGTACCACCTTGCCTAGCCTGTATTTTAATTTTAAAGGAGAAAATCTAATAATTGGTTTGTTTTATTTGTTGCAGAAATGTTACTGAAAAAAGTATATTAGTAAAATATGTTGAAACAATACACTATCGAAAAGAAAAAAGCAAAATTGGAAAATGTATAAGGAAAACCTGAGTCACAGAGGAATTCCTTGACTAAAGCGCTTTGTGCTCAGAGCCAGTGTCTGCGCTGGCTCACTGCTCGCTCACACGGGTCTCTTGTCTTTTCACTTTGTTGTCGCCTGTAAGTACTTCGTCTGCAGGACTACAGCAGCCGGCTGCTGAACGCTTTCTGCACTGTACTTCGTCTGCAGGACTACAGCAGCCGGCTGCTGAACGCTTTCCGCACTGTACTTCGTCCACAGGACTACAGCAGCCGGCTGCTGAACACTTTCTGCACTGTACTTCGTCCACAGGACTACAGCAGCCGGCTGCTGAACACTTTCTGCACTGTACTTCGTCCACAGGACTACAGCAGCCGGCTGCTGAACGCTTTCTGCACTGTACTTCGTCCACAGGACTACAGCAGCCGGCTGCTGAACGCTTTCCGCACTGTTACCATGCGTGCTCACTGCTCATGCTTGTGCAGATGCATGTGCATACTCTCACTCGCTCATTCACTCTCCCTCTCCCTCTCTTACTCTCCATCCCTCGCCTCCTCTCCTCTCGTCTCCCAGGGCGTCTTAACAACTCATCAACTTTTAGTTTTTATTAAATGTATCCATTGAATTTATTTATTAAATATTAAATGGAGAAGCTTTCCGTTTCTGTTGCTGCAGCAACAATTCATAATTCTTTTTAACCTTGCTATCTGTTACTTTTCTTAGAGGTACCATGTGGACACATAATGCCTCAACTACTTGCTGCCTACAGGAGGCTTCTTGCCGCCTCCTCCTCTTGAACAGTCACCGAGTGCCTCTGTCTGCCCCTGCAGTCCACGTGATCATAATGTTGCTCTGCATTGCATGTTTGCCATCAGTGTACAAGCCTGATCTTTTCTCCCTCAAATACCCCACAGTAGTTTTTAAAGAAAATGCTCAAGTATACCTTGTGAGTGAGGCAGTCCAGGCTGCCCTGTTCAGAATCCCAGCCCGTCTCCTCCCAGTGCTCCGGATTCCGGTGCCCCACTGTCGTTCCACCCGAGCCCCTTTGGTCTTCTGACACACTGATGACTTATTTACGGGTGCTGTTGAGTTCACCTGGCTAGAGTCTAGGGCGAGCATTGGGTTCTCAGCAGTTGTTTGGTAGCGAGAAGATGAAAGCCCTGATGCCAGCTTCTTTGCAAACAAACAAGTGATGATTCCAGCGATGGTAGTGGATGGAAGGCAGTTTCAGTTCAGTGTAGCAGTTCACATTCTTTCATCTGCCAATCCACTCTTCACTTTATGCCCATGTCATATTTATTTGTATATGTATTATCCAAAACCTTTATAGCATAGATATGAAAATTAACCTGGAAATTTTTTTTTCCTTTTTTTTAAGACAGAGTCTTGCTGTGTAATGTAGCCCTGGCTGGCTTAGAATTCACTATATAGAGGATGACTTTGAACTCACAGTGCTAGGATATCTCCCAAGTGCTGGGATTAAAGGAGTGTGCCACCACATCCAACCAGAAAGCTCAAATATATAGACAGTCCTTTAATACAAACAATTACAATCATTAATCCATACCTTCCTGTTGCTTATTCAGTTATCTGGAGCATGCCACTGCATTTTCATATTTAAACACAGCGATCATCTTTAATGCATATTTCTTTCTCTCTGGCCAGAGCATGTGACCGACTGCGTTGTGTAGCCTGTGATTTCCGGATAGTGATCTACAATGACTATATGTGGGACAAGTCATGTGATTACCTGTTCTTCAGGTATGTTTCTGAAGAATTTCACCCTGTGCCTTAGTTAGGGTTTTTATTGCTTTGAAGAAACACCATGACCACAGCAACTCTTATAAAGAAAACATTTAGTTGAGGGAACTCACGGTTTCAGAGATTCAGTCCATTATCATCATGGTAGGAAGCATGGTGGCATGCAGGCGGGCATGGTACTGGAGAAATAGCTGAGTATCCTACATTTTGCAGACAACAGTAAGTCAAACTGACAGTCATACTGAGGGAAGCTTGAGCCCACCGCCACAGTGCCACACTTCCTACAAGAAGGCCACACTTCCTAATAGTGCCACTCCCTTTGGGGGTCATTTTCTTTCAAACCACCACTTTCTACTCTCTGGCCCACAAAGGCTTATAGCCATATCATAATGCAAAAACGTATCCATTCAATTTCAAAAGTCCCCATAGTCTAGAATAGTCTCAGACTTATTTTAAAGTTCAAAGTCTCTTCAGAAACACATGGGAATCTCTTAACAGTAATCCCCCTATAAAAATCAAAGTAAAAGGCAGATCACATACTTCCAACATATAATGGCACAAGATATACATTACCATTCCAAATGCAGGGAAGGGAACATAGCAAGGAAATACAGGACCAAAGCAAGACTGAAAACCAGCTGAGCAAACCCCAAACTCTGCATCTCCATGTCTGATGTCAAAATGCTCTTCAGACTCCAACTCTGTTCATCTTTGTTGACTGTAACACACTTCTTTTCTCATGGGCTGGTTCCACTCCCTGTTAGCAGCTCTCCTCAGCAGGTTCCCATGACTCTGGCATCTCTAACATCTTGTGTTCTCCAAGTCAATCCAGGCTTCAACTTCACAGCTTCAAGAAATGGCCTCTCTACTAGGCCACCATTCAGGGACACCCCGACACATGCCTGGCCTCACCGGCTTTATTCCATAACTCCTTTCTTCTGTCCTTAACTCCAAAGCCAGAACCACGTGGCTGAAGCTGCCAAGTTCTGCTGCTTGCTAGGGCTGGAACTTGGCCCCTCATTCAATTACATCTTCACCAGCTTTCTGTCCTTCACTGCCTAAGCTTGGCTGTCCTAAAACTTGCTCTGTAGACCAGGCTGACCTCAGAGTCAGAGATCTGCCTGCCTCTGTCTTCCCAGTGCTGGGATTAAAGACGTGCACTACCACCCCAGCTCTAAGCTTTTCTTTAGTTAACAAGTTGGAAACTTAGCTGGGTGGGATCTTGCCCTGAGGTCACCACTCCCCTTATTCCATTTATTAATCCATTTATCTCCTTGAACACAGAATTTAGCTCTATTCTACTTCCTGATACTCTTTTTCTCCTCAAAATGTTTGTTTTGTAATTTACCCTGCTCAGCTTGCACCTTTTCATTATAAATCTTCATTAGAGTTACCGCTAATGTCCACATGACAGAGTCTACACTAGGCTGTTTTGAGATTTCTTCTGCCAACAGAATTAATCCAAACCTCTTCACTTTAGCATCAGGCAGACTCTTCGGACAAGGGCAAAAAGCAGCCACTTTCTTCACCAAAATATCACAAGAACCATCTCTAGGCCACACACTAACATTCTTCTCTGAAACCTCTTGGTTACCACAGTTCATCAGATCACACTCATCACCATTGTCTTCCATGCTCCTATTACTGTGGTCCATTAAGCAGCACTTAAAGCATTCTACTGCTTTCCAGACTAAAATACCAAAGTCCAAATTCCTCCAAATGGAACCATGGTCAGGTCTGTCACAGCAATCCCCCAGTCCCTGGTACTAACTTCTTTTTTTTTTTTTTTTTTTTTTTTTTGGTTTTTCGAGACAGGGTTTCTCTGTGTAGCTTTGCGCCTTTCCTGGAACTCACTTGGTAGCCCAGGCTGGCCTTGAACTCACAGAGATCCGCCTGGCTCTGCCTCCCGAGTGCTGGGATTAAAGGCGTGCGCCACCACTGCCCGGCGGTACTAACTTCTTAATTCGGGTTTTTATTGCTTTGAAGAAACACTATGACCACAGCAACTCCTATAGGAAAACATTTAGTTGAGGGGACTCACAGTTTCAGGGGGTCAGTCCATTATCATCATGGTAGAACATAGCAGCATGTAGGGGGCCTGGTGCTGGAGAAACGGCCAAGCGTCCAACATCTTGCAGACAACAGGAAGACAAATTGACCGTCATACTGAGGGAAGCTTGAGCAAGAAATCTCAAAGCCCGCCCCCACAGTGACGCACTTCCTCCAACAAGCCCACACCTCCTAGTAGTGTCACTCCCTTTGGGGACCATTTTCTTTCCGACCACCATGCCCTGTGAAAATACACCATGGGCTTTTCATTCCTCGTTTTGTTGTATTGTTGGTCTACTTGTCCAGTCATGTGGGCTCTGGCCTCCTCCTCCTCCTCCTCACCTTCTTTCACTGTTTGCTGTCAGCCTAAATAAGGATGTGTTCTGAATGAGAACACAGAAGTTGCCTCACTGATTTTTGTGCCCCCAACCTTTGCTTGCTCCACATCAGGGCAGAGCTCTGAGAATGCCATTATCCTGCTCAGGCTTCTTCTGCTCACAGAGGACTGTTCAGATTCCTAAAATGCCATCTTCATGACCCTCCGTGATCCAACTTCTTTCCAACCTTGTCTTCCCACAATGGACTCCACCTCCACTTAGCTGCATCACAATCCTTGGTACCTCATTCTTTCCCTCTGATTTAGCAGGTCCTTTCTCCTAACACATCTGACTCCATTTTCTGTCCTCAAACCTTCTCTGTCCTTCCAGATGTGGTTCATCATGCATCTTGCCTGCTTCTCTCACCACTGTCTCAGTTTGGAAATAAACTCACTTGTGCACTCATATATACACGACACCAAATAAAGCACATGGAACATATAATTCCAGAAGTTTCACAGTCCTGTCCCAAAAAAGTCTAGTGTAGCCCTCAAATCCCATGTTCAAACCACCTACTCTTAGCTTCAACCCCTTTTACTCTCAGAATTGGAAAATGAAATTTCAGTCCCCTTTGGGGTTTGTTTGGTTTGTTGGTTGCTTGCTTGGTTGCTTGGCTGGTTTGGGTTGGGTTCTGCTATTCACTGTCTTCTGGTTAATCTAACACGTGTCTAAATAATTCTCCTAAGTCACCATCATGGACATTAATTTTTATAAGACTAGCATAAGATAGTAAAATGTGGGTAACATCCAAACAGTAGCAAGCACAGGCACAGAGTAAGTTTGTAAGTGATTGACTTGGTACATGAGAAATGTACAGTGTCTCAGTCTTCCAGAATGCCAGATGTGGGGGTACACTCTGGAAACCAAGGCAGGAGGACAGTGAGTTCAAGATCAGACCTTATCGCAGAAGCAAAGAAGAGACACCAGTCACTTTAGTCTAGATTTTTAGTAGTTTCATTTTAGAATATAGTTTACCTAAAATAGTGATTACTAGAATACTGCTAAAACTAAATTGGTAGTTGTTACATAAGTCAGTGAAAACTACAATCTGAGCCCTCAAGAGACTTAAGAGTATGTTTAGAAAACAAGAGAATGAAACAATAAAGAGTATGATTATCTCAACCAAGGTGCCCATCACTGATGCGTCTATTTCATGTAACTCCTTGGTGGCCACTCTTAGAAATGGGCTCATAGGTGGTGAGCAGCCAGTTCCTGCTGAAGAAGCACAGTTCTGAGAGGGAGAAGGTGTGGAGAGCGTGACGCTAAGTGTGACAGCAGAGCTCGAGGACGGGGATGGTGGATCCACCTCACCTGCAGCATCCAGAAGGCCTGGTGTAGTCAGGGGAGGGTTGGAGTCAGGACTTCATGCACCCTAGGTGAGCAGCTGAACTGAGCACTTGGGGATACTTTAAAGACACTTTAGAGAGGTGAAATCCCACGGCATGGGTGGGAGTCAGAAGTAGTTTGAACAAGAGAGAGATTGACGGCAAGAGCTGAAGAGTAGAGAGAGCTCAGCAGTAATAAGGAGTTTAAATTCACTCCTTTCAACAGTGGCTCACCGTTGAATGCTTTTAATTTGGAGAGAGGCCTAGTCAGACTTTTGAATTTTGAGACAGGGTCTCGCAGTATAGCTCTGGCTGGCCTGGAACTTGCTTAGCAGATCAAGATTTCTTGAACTTGTGGCATCTTCCTGCCTATTTCCTTGGTGCTCAGCTTACAGGCATTCACCATCACACTCAGCTTCAGATTTTAGCTTTTAAGGGATAATGGACTACCATATAGGGAAGGCAGGCCAGTGGAGGGAGAATCAGGAGGATTAATGAGGAGATGTTACAGTAATTCATGAATGAAATTTCGTGTAGCACAGCAGTGAGAAAGGCAGAGAGATACTACAGACAGCAGCATCTTAGGACGAACCTCCTTAGGCTTCTGTCTTGGTTCACACAGACGGACTGTGCTAGTGTCCTTTTAAAAGAAGAATTAGACATTGGATCACAGGCATTGTTGAAACTGTCTCTGAAGCCATCAGATTGGGTGTGGTTACCCAAGAGGGCAGCTTGGAAGAAACCAATGCAGAGTTAGGGGTGATTCTGTTAAGAATGTGTTTTGAGGCTTACATGGTTATTAAGGAAGGAGCAATGGGGTCTTGAATACTGATGGAAAAGGAGTGTGTGGGGGAAGTGGAGGACCACCTCCTCTGTGTCAGAGGGGACAGTGAGACACTTGATAGGGTCATGAGTGCTCACTAGGAAGATCCCACTTCTGCTGGTCCCACTTTTAGAATTAGGATGTGATCTGATGAAACTAAGGGTAGCAGAGAGTAAATGAAACACCAGGAAACCGTGGGCTGATTCCCCGAGGGAAAGCGGGGTGGCTAATGAATAAATAAAAGGTTTCAGAGTCGTCAGGTGTCCCCAGAGCATAGCAGCATCTGTGTTTCGTGGTGCCAGGGGCATGCTTGCTGCAGGATGCTGTACAGTTGCTGTATTGTGTTCTCTCACAAGTCGGGGGTACACATACCTAGCCTTCACATGCTGCAGAACGTAGTAAAGGGAACAGAAGCTGGATCTGCAGGCCATCCTGACACTGCAGCTTAATAAAATGCTTGTACTTTTCTGTTAAAACGTGTTCTCCTCAAAGGAAAATAATGGCATGATAAATGCCTCCTTAAAAGTACTTGAAAGCTATTGAGTCTCCTGGTATCCATGTTTCCTGTTCTTAAAAATCTCTAAGCAATCAGTCAAATATCAAGTGCTAAGTTTAACACAATATAGTGAACATTGAGTAAAGAGTGTATTAGCTCATCTCATTAACTTAGTTTTCCTGGACCTGTTTTTTCATTCTAATAAAACCAGATTATTCTGTTCTCCCCTAGTTCTTCATAGCCCTAGCTAGGTCACTACTGGTATAAGTGTCACTTCCCTAAACTCAGACACTTAGCCCAGAATGTCTCTAGGGTTTTCTTAGGTTCTCACCACCGTCTAGTGTCTGAATTTGCACACTGCAGTGGTGAATGTGGAACACATTGACCACCAGAGGGCAGTTTGGAAACTGCCCTCTCCTGCAGAGATACAGTAAGTCATGATCTTGGCCACTACGCCTCTTCAGCAAATGCACTGCATTTCATAATTTCTCTTTTGTTTTTTTTTTAACCCCCAGTGTTTTATTTTTAGCTTGTCCAGTTTTATTTTCCAAAGATATGTTCATAAACGTATTGCATGAATTATCATAAAGATCATTATTGGTTTTCTTTAATCACTAAACTTACAGTGACTTCTGTATTCTGATAATAATCAAAGCCAATGGTTGTCATTTTAGTAATTGTCCTCTCATTGCTTCATTTACTTTTTGCATTATTAACACTTCAGGATAGGTACTTTGTTACTGCTATACTAAAGAAGCAGGAGATTTAAACCAATGAAAGAAATAACTGAGTTCAGCAGAAAGAACCAACAGACTTGTTTTCCTGGTTTTAAAAAAAAAAAAAAAGTGTGCTATAGCTAATGCATCAGAAGCCCACAGCCTCTCACCTGCCATAGGCCTTTATGACACACGTGAGTGTCTGAGGTCGGAGGGGGGAGCCTTCACACTCCCCATTCCATTCCATTCATCTCTGACTAGTGACATCAGGACAATCCCGTCTAGAAGACTGCCATTAAAAAGTGTGGCTGTCTGAGAAACACAGTCAAACGGAACACCTAAGCAGGACTTTTCCTTCTTTTGTGCACACTGTACTCAAGCCTGCCTGTTTTGTCACAGAAACAACATGCCGGAATTCCACAAACTAAAAGCAAAGTTGATCCAGAAGGAAGGAGCACGGGCGTATGCGTGCCAGTGTAGCTGGAGAACGGTTGAAGAACTGACTGACCTGCAGGCAGATCATCAGCTTCGCTGGGTTTGTGGTAAACACTGAGAATGCAGACCACGCACATTCTAAGCAGCACCTATGAGAGCAAGCCCCATTACCACGCTTGGTATCAGTACATAGCGGGGCTGTGCCCTTGGGGAAGAGGCAGTGAGTTTTGTGTAACTACACAAATTGTTGGAGACCAAATGAACTGACACCATGACAGTGCTCTTTGGACATGGGCATTTCGCTCAGTAGGAATATCTGAATTTACTAGCCTATCTCTAGTTGGGGGTTGAAATTGTGGCGTTTCTGCAAACTTACAGCTTT
This sequence comes from Peromyscus leucopus, assembly GCF_004664715.2. Lineage (NCBI taxonomy): Eukaryota > Metazoa > Chordata > Mammalia > Rodentia > Cricetidae > Peromyscus > Peromyscus leucopus. The sequence continues at coordinate 19,878,529 of NC_051064.1, read as the reverse complement.
TCCGTAGCAACTGTAGCTCTGACTGCTAAAGCTCTCACACATTCCCCGGGTGTCGCCATGAACAAGCGCCCAGCTGCCAGGGCAGAGAGGTCATTGGATGTAAGTGTTCATGGTTCCTGCTCTGATCCATGGTTACCAGAGACCACAAGTTAAACATGAGAAAGAAGCAGATGGCCATCATGAACTGGAGGTTTGTCAAGAGTTCAGTACGTTGTAAACCCTGCCTATATGTATCACATCTTGTCTCACCAACGCAGGTCAGTATTGTGCACAATAATAATAGTAATGGTAATGTTACCATGTTTAGCATACTCGCCTCTTTTGCTCATTGAAATATCAAAAGTTAGTTTTCTATTAGCGAATATCTATTTATCTATAAAAGATTTTTGATGTAACTAAAATTACTAAAGTCCTTCAAATAAGTAAGACTATTGTTGGATTTTACAAGTATACTCCGTAATTCCATCAGATGAGCAGCAACCTTTTCAGGCAACCTGTGGACTTTCTAGCATTATCAGGCTGATCCGTCATTTATTGAGGCATAGCTAACTAGTGGGTAGCCTGTTGGGCTCCCGCCTGTTATCACTGAGATGGGAGGAACTGTATCATAGTAACATGTTCAAGAAATGCATTGTCTCCGTTTCACCTCCCAGCCCCATCGATATTTCAGGGCCTTCCTAGTCTGCCAAAATTCTCCTCTGTGCATCTACTTCCCGTGTGTCTATATGACTCGCTTTAAGTGTGTGACACAGGGCAAAGGATGTACAGTTGAGCACAGATGTGGTCTGCTTGGTTTATGTTAACTCCATTCCAGCTACCCAACATCACTCTGATCGCCAAAAGCCTTTTCCCAGGCTGGGGGTCTGGCTCAATGTAGAGGCTCACATAGCACGTGCAGGGCCCTGAGTTTGCCCCGCAGTACAAAACACAAGAACAAAAGATAGAAAAGCAAGCTTTCCCTGACCATGGCACATTTATGTCCCTGTAAAACTTGGATCGCAACAAAAGAAATCTCAAAGTGGCTGATGCTCGCATTTTTGTATTAAGATATATTTATAAGTTTTATCTTTCAATAAATCTTTTTACTCAAAATTACATTTGTATGGTTGTGTAGTAAACATGGAAAATTTTTATTGACAACATGTATTCCCAAAAAAATAGCAGAGCAGCAGCATGCAAGTACGTACGTAACCAGAAGCTCATGAAGGTTGAGTGCCTTGGTGCACACTTGTACTCCCAGCACCTAAAAGACTGAAGAAAGAGGATTGGGAGTTCACAGCCAACCTGGCCTGCAAAGTGTCAAAATGAAAAGTGAGAGAGAGAGGAAGCCTGCCGGTTGATCTGGTTAGCCGTAATGATCATTTCTTTTCACTCCACTATGTACATTTACTGAAGCAATGATTTGAATGTATTTTTTAGAGCTGGGCCACTCAGGGCTTTATCCCAGCACTCAGAAGGCAGAGGCAGGTCTCTGAGTTCAAGGCCAACTTGGTCTAGAATGAAAAGGGGCGGGGGGGGGGTATGTTTAATTTATTTTGCCTCTAAAAGGACAAACTTTTCCTTTTTCCTTTTATTTCATTATAAATATCTAGAAAATTGAACACATCACCCACCTACATTGTAGGAGAGAACCAGCTGCTGCAAGTTGTCCTCTGACCTCCACACATACACGATGGCAAGCATGCACCCATACACGTGTGCACACACAAACAAATGCAATGCTTTTGAATGCTGTGATTAGATTTAAAAGGTTTAAAAAAGATTGCATAGGGTATATATATACATGCACATGTGCATGATAATTAAGTTTCCCTTCCTTAAAGTGCTCTGTAATGACTTACTGAAGTATTCCAGAACCAGAGTTGAGACTCATGTTCCCACAGAGCTATTGAGTTTGGGGTTCATGTGGACAGTCTATATGAATAGTGGCATCTCTCCTGTGAGCTTGCTGCTAGGACTAAGTCATAGAAAGTGAAAAGTGATGATCCCAGTGTTTGGTTTCCTTCTGAAGTCAATTCCATCTGTTGAAGTCATGGTGCATCTTGTTCTTTCCAGCAGGTCTCAGGCCGGGGTGTGTTTGCTCCTTGTGAGAAAAATCAGCACTGCTGTTTTTTATTCCATCACTAATAAATTTAAACAGGGCCACCCTAACTTTATTTAAATTGTAGCTTGAGTATTTGTTTGTTTTGAGACAGGGCCTCACCATGTGACTCTGGCTGGCTGTTAACTCACAGAGATCACCCTGCCTCTGATGCTGGAGTACTCTGATAAAGACACACACGCCACAGCTGAACATGGTGGTGTACACCTTTAGACCAGCCCTTGGAAGCAGAGGCTGAAGGATCTCTGTGAGTTCAAGGCCATCCTGGTCTATATAGTAAGTTTCAAGACAACCAGGACCATAGACCCCGTCTCAGAAAGAGAGGGGAAGTAGTATATCCACATACACACTATTTCAACTTTTTTGAAAAATGCTCTCATAGCTTGCTTAGGGAGACTTAAACCTACCTAAGCCACCATGAAGGTATTCCCAGTTCCATGGTATCTTCTGAGTTGCCTCTGCCTCTGCCTTTCCCTCCTCCTGCCCACCATTTCTCAAGCACACATCACATTCTGCTGGACTCCCTCATCTCATCCTGTCATGATGCAACTCATTTTCCACGATGTTTCTTATACACAGTCAATTCTCTAAGTGAAGTCCATTCTCAAGCAAGTTTCCAGAAAATTTTCAGGGTGTTAACAAGGCCAAATCTATTTTCATAACACTCAGACATTGATTTACTTTTCACCATGTGAGCATTTACACTGATAAATGACAAAAAGGGAAAAGAAAAAAAGGCTGACACTAGCATCAATGGAAGTAGTGACACCATGAAAAAAAAAGCTAGTCTTGGGTGGGTGAGGAGATACAGTGGGTAAAAGCATTTGCCTCCAAAGCCTGATAACCTGAATTCAATCAACAGGACCCACATCATAGAGAAAACCAATTCCCGCAAGTTGTCCTCTGATGCCTGTTTCCTAAACATAACATCTGCTGTGGAATAATCCTTCCATACACTGTGAAAATGTTAATTTCCGTACACTACTCTCATTGTTAATAAAAAGCTGATTGGCCAATAGCTAGGCAGGATTTTCAAGGCAGAGAGAATGCTGGGAAGAAGGAGCATGGAATCTGAGGAGTCTCCAGCCAGTCAGGCAAGAAGCAACATGGGAAGTTGGTGGATGAGGTAAACGAGCCTCAGGGCAGCACACAGATTAATAGAAATGGGTTAATTTAAGGCTGGAGACAAGCCTGAGCTATCAGTTGAGCATGTATAATTAATATTAAGTCTATTATGGTTATTTGGGAGCAACTGCTAGGGCACAGAAAAACTCCGCCTACAAATATCCCCTACACACACACACACACACACACACACATTCTCTCTCAACAAATGTAGGGGTATTTTTAATTTTATAGCCAATTTCACTGAACATTCTTGATGGAGGCAGTAAAAATTAATTATTAACTTTACTAATCTCAGTCCTCAAAAGCACATTTTAATATATTTTTTTCTTAGACTTATTTGTTTTATATGCATGGATGTGTAGCCAGAAGGTTTCTCTGGTCCTGTCTGGCCCCGAGGTCCTGCAGCCACTTATAAAATAACCATTCAGAGGCTTAATATTATTTACAAACTGTATGGCTTATGGTAAGCTTCTTGCTAGCTAGCTCTTAGAACTCAACCCATAAGCATTAATCTGTGTAACACCACTTGTTCCGTGGCTTTACCTGCATCCCATTACATGTTGCTCCTAGGATGGCAGTCTGGCATCTCCTCCACTCCATTTTCTTTCCTGTCTCTCCTTGGATTTCCCTCCTGCCTCTAAGCTACCTTGCCATAGGCCAAAGCAGCTTATTTATTAACCAATGGGAACAACAGATATTCACAGCGTACAGAAAGACATCCCCCAGCATGGGTGTTTTGCCTGCTTACCATCTCCTCCTTTTGAGTGTAATTTCTTTTTGCTTTAGAGATTTCAAGTGTGCTGTTAAGTTGCTAGTATGAGATCTTTCTAACTTCTTTATGTAGGCACTTAGTGCTGTGAACTTGTTGCTTTGAACTGCCTCCATTGTGCCCCATAAGTTGCGGTATTGTGTCTTTTCATTTTCATTCATTTCTAGAAAGTCTTTCATGTCTTTCCTAAGGTCTGTCTTGACCCATTTTCCATTCAGTAGTGAGTTATTCAGTTTCCATGAGTTGGTAAGCTGTCTGTTGTTTCTGTTGTTGAAATCCAGATTTAATCTGTGGTGGTCAGGTAGAATACAGGTGTTATTTCAGTTTTCTTGCATTTATTGAAACTTGCTTTGTGTCCAGTTTTGGAGAAAGTTCCATGAGTTATGAGAAGAAGGTATACTCTTTTGTGTTTAGGTGAAATGTTCTGCAAATATCTGTTAGGTTCATTTAGTTTATAAAATCAGTTAGTTGTAGCATTTCCCTGTTTAGTTTTTGTCTGGATGACCTGTCTATTGGTGTGAGTGGGTTACTGAAGTCCCGGACTGTCGGTGTGTGAGGGTCAGTATGTGATTTAAGCTGTAGTAGTGTTTCTTTTATGAGCTTGGGCGCCCTTGTGTTTGATGGATACATGTTATCTTCAGGGTGGATTTTTCCATTGATGAGTATGTAGTGTCCTTCCCCATCTATTCTGGTTAGTTTTGGTTTGAAGTAATTTTGTTAGACATTAGAATGGCTACTCCAGCTTACTTCTTGGGTCCATTTGCTTAGAATATCTTTTTCCATCCTTTTTTCCCTGAGTTGATGTCTATCCTTGATGTTAAAGTGTGTTTCTTGGATGCAGCAGAAGAATGGATCCTGTTTCCAGATCCCTTTTGTTAGTCTGTCTTTTTACTGGGGAATTAAGTCCATTGATGTTGAGAGCTATCAATGAGCAGTGTTTGTTGATTCCTCTTATTTTGTTGGTGGTGGTATGTGAAAGCCTAAATTACTCAGGGTCAGAGAATCTGAGCTTGCTTTACCCAGCAGGGCTGCATAACGGGATGATTTGACCACGGGTCAAATTGGAAGGTATTTGGAAGGGTCTACACTTGACTGTATGGTGTGCTTTGATCTTGTAAGGGGGAGGTCTTTTGCCTCTCCCCTTGGCATATTATAAAAAGCCCCTTTGAATAAATTTCAAGGCTGGTGGGTGTAGCTAGAGTTTTCCTGCCTTGCCCACAGTCAGGACAAATCTTTGTCATCTACCAGTCCCACAGCCGCTCAGACCCAACCAAGTAAACACAGAGACTTATATTGCTTACAAACTGTATGGCTGTGGCAGGCTTCTTGCTAACTGTTCTTATAGCTTAAATTAATCCATTTCTATAAATCTATACCTTGCCACATGGCTCGTGGCTTACCGGCATCTTCACATGCAGCTTGTCATGGTGGCGGCTGGCAGTGTCTCTGACTCAGCCTTCTACTTCCCAGAATTCTTTTCCTCCTTGTCCTATACTTCCTCCTGCCTGACTATTGGCCAATCAGTGTTTTATTTACTAACCAATCAGAGCAACACATTTGCCATACAGGACATCCCACAGTAGGTGGGTATTGACCCAGGCCCTCCCAAAGGTATCCTGTGTTTCTTTCTTTCCTCTCATCGGCTAGGTCTCTCTTTCTATCTATCATTTCTTAATTCCTCTCTCCTCCACCTAAGAACCCTTCAAAAGGTCATAGCTGGTCTCCCAGCAGACTACCACAGTGGTGGTAGGTGTGTGTGTGTGTGTGTGTGTTTCCCCTCTTTGGTTTTGGAATTATTTATTCCCTGTGTTTTCATAGGTATGTTAACTTCTTTAGAGTTTTCATTCTAGCACGTTCTATGGGCTGGATTTGTAGATAGATATTGCTTAAATTTGTTTCTGTCATGGACTGTCTTATTTTCTCCATCCATGGTAATTGAAATTTTGTTGGATATAGTAGCCTGAGGTAGCATCTGTGGTCTCTTAGCCTATAGCACATCTGTCCAGGCCCTCTGGCTTTTAAAGTCTCCGTTGAGATTGAGAAGTCAGGTGTAATTCTAATAGGTCTGCCTTTATATGTTACTTGGTGATTTTTTTTTTCTTTTACAACTTTTAATATTCTTTATTCTGCACATTTAGTGTTTTGATTGTTATATGCAAACAGGACTTTCTTTTCTAGTCTAGTCTTATTTGGTGTGTTGTATGCTTTTTGTACTTTGATAAGCATCTCCTTCTTTAGGTTAGGAAAATTTTCTTCTATGATTTTGTTGAAAACATTTTCAGTGCCTTTGACTTGAGTTTCTTCTTCCTTTATTCCTATTATTCTTAGATTTGGTCTTTTCATACTGTCCCAGATATCCTGGATGTTTTGTGCCAAGGAGTTTTTTTTGTTGTTGTTGTTGTTTGGTTTGGTTTGGTTTGGTTTTGATTTTAGTTTTTTCAAGACAGGGTTTCTCTATGTAGTTTTTGTGCTTGTCCTGGATCTCACTCTGTAGAGCAGGCTGGCCTCGAACTCACAGAGATCCGCCTGGCTCTGCCTCCTCAGTGCTGGGATTAAAGGCGTGCACCACCACCATCCACTTGTTTTTAGATTTAACATTTTCTTTTTTTAAATGTCCTTTTCTTTTAAGATGCCTTCAATGCTTAAGAGTCTGTCTTCCATCTCTTATATTCTATTGATGAGGCTTGCTTCTGAGGTTCCTGTTCAAATTCCTAAATTTTTTATTTCCAGATTTCCCTCAGTTGGGTTTTCTTTACTGATTTTGTTCCTACTTTCAGGTCTTGAACAGTTTTATTTGTTTCCTTCCACTGTTCGTGTTTTTATGAATTTCTTCAAGGGATTTATTCATTTCTTCTTTAAGGACCTCTATCATATTCATAAAGGCTATTTTAAAGCATTTTTCTTGTTTTTAAGTGAGGTTGCAATACTCAGAGCCTGCTGTGGTAGGATTACTGGGCTCGGGTGGAGACCTTGTCCTGGATGCTATTGATTGTGTTTTACACTGCTCTCTAGGCATCTGGCTTTGAGAAGATTGTAATTCCAGGTGCTGACATCTGCTCTTGTCTTTGTTTGGTGGGTGTTTTGTTCCTTGGTGGTTGTTGCAGTCTCTGGTTCTTAGGAGAGTGTGGTGGCTGTGGGTTGCCTGATGGGAAATTCTTCTGGGATCCTGCTGGGTATGGCTACTAGTTCCCTAGTCAAGAGTCATATTGTATGTAGCTCACAAATATATAGAAGTTCTGGAGAAATTGATGACATATGTAGTGTTCAGGAATATTTGATCTCACTCAAATGAATTTTCTAAGTGAGATCCTGCTTTTGAAGCTGTCAAGAACTGAAGCTTCAGTCTGGGAAGTTGTCATAGCTGCCTAACCTATATTCCATAGTGTGCTATGGAATTCTGTGTTCTTCACAACATCTAGAAATCTTTGGAAATCAGTCCCAGCACATTTCTTCTTTTTGTTTGGTTTTTTGTTTATATTCATTTGTTTATTTATCTATTTATTTATTTATTTATTTTTGGTTTTTCGAGACAGTGTTTCTTTGTGTAGCTTTGGTGCCTGTCCTGGATCTTGCTCTGTAGACCAGGCTGGACTCGAACTCACAGAGTAATCATTTGTGGAAAACTTGCTTGGAATCCATGCCCTCAAGTTATGATGCTTTGAGGATAGCAGTTCCCAGCCCTAATGGAGATTGGATGTTAAAACCCCAGAAGGTAGTATGTTAGCTAGGCCACTGATCGTCTCGATTCCCATTTTTCTTAGCTTTATATTTCACATCATTAAATTCACTTTAAGTAGTTTTTCAGTACCCAAGCAGAGAAAGCTGTTTTAATGATCATTTAAAATTATGTAAAATAAATTATTTGTAGATGACTTGTTAACTCATCAAGTTATTTTTGGTACCTGTATAATGTTATCATATAAAATGTTTGACAGAATGTTGACTCTTTGAACATTTCCAAGGACCAGTGTGGGTTCTCTCCGAAGGTGTATGTCTGTGCACCATGTGCGTGAAGTGCCAGTGGGAGCCAGAAGAGGGCCCAGAACCCGGCACTGGAGTTACAGACAGTTGTAAGCAATTGTGTGGACCAAACACAGATCTCTGGAAAAGCAGCCAGTGCTCCTAACTGCTGAGCCATTTCTGCAGCCCAGAAAATCTTATTTGTAATGTAAATGGAAAGTATACAGGAAACTCTCTGTGATTGAGCTGTGAACTTTTTTTTTTCATGGAACCAATCTTTGCTTGAATAAACAACTGGCAGGCAAACTATTGTAATTCAGAGAACTGATAAAATGACTTCTGAGAAAATAACAGTATTCTAAACCAAAATTAGAATTGTTGGGAATCCTTTATCTACCACAGTGATCAGGACAGCTTCCATGCATTTAAATTCTTTACTGGGGAGTCCAGTGATATTGGCAAGTGTTTGTCTAATACCATGTGACAAAACGTGGTGGTATTTAGACACTCTATATAACTGAGTAAGCATATTGTCAGATGACCAAAGCACGCTCTGACCAAAGACAACATTGGTAAAAAGTTAGACTGGTGGAGTCTAATACAGGCTGCCTGGAGTTCATTTATTGGGAAGAAACTAGCACTTTTGAGTTTTGATATGACATTGAAGAATAGCCAGGATTATCTTTTTATTTAATTAAAATAGTTCTCTTTTCCAACTGCATGAAGCCAGTTTTCTTCTAAGGCTTCAACCAAAACAGCTGAACTCAAGAGAGTGGATACAACAATATGAGGTCCAGCTGTCTTCCATTACGCCAGAAATTAAAGAACTTGGCAGAAATACAAAATAAATACCATCATTCTCACAACATGTATTTGAGAAAATACTGTTACTACCATAAAAATAAGGATTTGATTGTGTATACCAGATTGATTTTTAAGTTTATAGGGTCTATATATGCTCTCTTCTGGTTTCTAATGTCATGTTCCCATAGCCACAGAAAAGCTCTTGGGGTTGACATTCTTAAGGGTGTGGAAGTGTGGAGAACCATCATCCAGGCCTGCCTGCCCTGCTGCTCACACCCCACTACAGCATAGTGATGTGGATTCTTCTTTCTCCTGCTTTTCATCTTGGGAGATGACATGTCAACTCTTGAAAGTTTCTTAGTGCTATAAGAAAAATCTATCTCAGACATTCATGCCATTAGCTCCCTGGGACACTGGAAGACACTGTCTTCTAAGTTCATTTGTAAAGTGAAAATTAGACTTAATGTCATAAATTATCTTCTCGTTTAAATGATGTGAATGCTGCTTCCTTTAAATTTTTAAACACTCACACATACCTTGAAGCCTGGAGTGGTACATACCTGTCATTTCAGCAATCAGGAGGCGGAAACAGGAAGACTACCTATGAGTTCAAGGTCAGTCTGAACTACAGAGACCCTGGGGGCTCAGGAAATGGTTCAGTGGCTACAGGTGCTTTTTACACAAGACTGAGGACCTGGCTTCAGATCCCTAAAATGCACATAATAGCGGTGCAGCAATACAAATCTACAACCCCAGAATCCCTGCAGGAAGCTGGCTTTAGAGGGGGTCAGCAGGAAAACATTCAGAAGGGCCTGGCCCCAGGCCCCAGATCCAGGAAGCCTGATTAATTTGTCTGCAGTGAGGCCGAGCATCAGTACTAAAATACTCATTTATTCTAGTGCAGGACTGAGTGTTTTAGTTAGGATACTATTGCTGTGATGAAACGCCATGACCAAGAGCAACTATGGGAGGAAAAGGTTTATTTAGCTCACAGTTCCAAATGACAACTCATCATCAAAGCAGTCAGGGTGGGAACTCATGCAGGGCAGGAACCTGGAGGCAGGAGCTCATGCAGAGGCCATGGAGAGGTGCTGCTTACTGGCTTGCTCATCATGGGCTGTTCAGCTTGCTTATAGAACCCAGGACCACAAATCCAGGGATGGCACTATCCTCCATGGTACCAAAATGGGCTGGACCCTCCCCCATCAATCACTAATTAAGAAAATACCTTAGAGCCAGGTGGTTGTGTCGGTAAATACGCACATATTTAAGACAACTTTCTGCTATTCTAAGATAGGTTTTCTCTCCTTTGACATAAACATTTTTGGTCCCACCAAGCTTCATGTGATAGCAGGAGAGCCAACATGAAAGGAGCCCTCAAAGCACAAATGAATGTGTTTCATACTTGCCATTCTGTGCCAGATGTGCAGCAAGAGAGCCCAGGGGCACTGCGATCAGGCAGGATAGGGCAGTAAAACAGGCCATCTCCAAAGGAGTTACTGTAATTGGTCTTTGGCCAGTGTCTTTGCCTCAGTCATATCCGTAGGCAGACTTGAAGCATCACACTATATCACAACCTGGGGAGACAGCTCTGGACATCCTGTGACTCATGGTTGGTCCTAATGTGACCAAAATGGAAACTGCCATGCTACATGTCAGTATATGGGCTAGAAATACACACTGCTCACTCCCAGACAGGAAAAGGAAAGCTTGTCTCTTAAAACTTCCCCTTTCATAGTCCAAAATTCATACTGCAGTGGGCAAGTGGTTAGGTCACCAGGTCACATTCCAGGTCAAGGGAGCCGGCAAAGGAGAGTCCCCTGAAGCTGCCTTACCTGTGGCAGTAAAAAAGAAAGGACAAGGGTGACATCAGGAACATAGGCCCACCAGTCAGAGCCTTACAGTTAATCCAGTCGATTGAGAATCTGGCCTCTAGGGGGCAGACCTGCACCAAGGACCACATTTCCTTTCTTGGCTTTGGTCTCTTGGGGAAAGTGCCAAAACATCCATTTTATTTTCTCATCAAATCCCTCCCGCTGTTGTTAACAGTGGCTATTATATTAACTCTGGAAAAAAGCCCTATTCTAAGCCACACAGCTTTGTTTAGCACAAAGACTAAGCATCACTTAATTGAACCCTGTCAGGGAAGGCTTTGGTGGCACTTTCAGGCCACCTTAAGAAGAGTGTTGGGACAACTGATTCACCTGGTGAATCTCCCAGGATCTAGGGAGACCTGCGGGGGGGGGGGGGGGGGGGTAAAGTGGTTCCTCAATTACCAGAAACGAGATGATGACCTTGGCAGAGTACGCCGCTGGCCCAGGTTGCAGGTTTGTGCTGACAGGCTTTTGAGACCAGGAAACCGTATCTTTGTGACCTTTGAACATGAGTGTTCAGCACAAACATTCCAAGGGTATAGTGATGTGTTGTTGTTTTTTTTAAGATTTTATGATTACTGCAGAAAGCAAAAAATAATTATCTGATACCCTCATGTTTTTGTGCATAAAAATGCAATGCGTAGAAAAGCAGAAATTCTCCCTCTGCCCCAAAAGTCAAGCACTGTTTACCTGGTGTCCAGCCTAGATTTTACAGAAATTGGCACAAACACTAGACAGAGGCCCCGCAGGGCTTCCAAGGCCTCTCCTCCTCCAGGAGCCGCTGTTGGTGTCCTTGCCCTACCAGGAGGCTTGGACCCAGGAGCTGTCTCCAATCCTGTCCTCACACCCTTGCCAGCGCTTCCCACCATTTGCCATGACGGCAGACTCTAAACTCAAGGCTGAACGTTCTGACTGGCCTCTTGCTTTCCAAACCTAGAAAATACTGGACCAGCAGCCCCCACACATCCTCCAGCCCACAGACCAGCTGCCTGGGCCACCCTCACCCCATACCAGGTCTGCGGCTCTGCGTCCTCACATGCTTCTCTTTCCACCTTGCTGCTCCTGGGTGGGGTCCTGCGTGCCCTGTGAGAATCTCTACGGTGAAGGCCCAGCCTCTCCCCAGACTCAGTCTCCAGCACTGGTCCTCAGTCCCGCCAGAGCCTCCAGCTGTAAGAGAATGCCAGAGGAAGCAGTGTGTGAGGAGAGGCAGGGGAGAGGGCAGGGAGCTGCACACGGGGCTAACTCACTGCCTCTCCATAGATGCCCTAAGGGACATGCTGCGTGCTGATGACGTTTCACACCTTTTCTGAGTGGGGCTAGGGCTTCACAGAGGAACCATGGAGAGACGAGGGCTTGGAAAAGAAAACCAAAACTGCAGGTCACATTAGCCCAGGTCAGGATTCCAGCTTCTCCATTTCACCTAAGAATCCACAGGCTCGGGGCTGGAGAGATGGCTCAGAGGTTAAGAGCACTGGCTGCTCTTCCAGAGGTCCTGAGTTCAGTTCCCAGCAACCACATGGTGGCTCACAACCATCCGTAGTGAGATCTAGCACCCTCTTATGATCTACAAGCATACATGCAGGCAGAACACTGTATACATAATAAATAAATCAACCTTAAAAAAAAAAAGAATCCACAGGCTCAGATGGTTGAAGGAGCGGCCTCTAGACATAGTTGGTACATGACATGTTGTAAGATAAACAGTCTTGAAATCAAGGCCAGCCAGGACAGCTGGGTCTCTGGGCCAGCGACTCTTTGCTGCCATGGCGCTGTTTTAAGCCTGCCCGATTCTACTTCCCTTCTGCTTGTCAGGTGTGACTACCCAGGGCAGACCCCTAGCCTCTGCACCCCTCATTCCACCCCTTGTCTCTCAGTCAACACAAGTGGTCCTGCCAGCCTTTCAGAGACACCCCAACCACCCACCCCACAGAGAGAGAGCTCGCACTCCGCCCCCCTCAGCTGTGAAGAGCTGATCATGGCCCTTCAAGGGTTCACACTGTCTTACAGCTATTCTTTCCTTTCTTCTTACGTTTCCTAGTATGTGTACACTTAGTGAGTGTGTGTCTGTGTGTCTGTCTCCACACTCGCATGCATGAAGAAGACATGCCACAACATGCATGTGGAGGTGAGAGGACAGCTTTCCTGCATCTGTTCTTCCCTTACACAGTGTGAGCATCAGGCATGGCAACAAGTCCCCTTACCTGCTAAGTCATCTTACCAGCCCCTTACTTCATTTTTGAAAAAGTACTATATGGGCAGGTCGTAAAAGTTTCCAGTCTATGCCTGCTTGCCTTGGACCCCTTCCTATCCCAGCTCTTTAAAGGTAATTTTGGTAGCTTTGTGTGTATCTTTTCATGTTATTCTCTTATAAGGAAAGGCGAGAGGGGAGAGAGAAGAGAGAGGAGAGGGAGATTGAGAGGAGAGAGAGGAGAGAGAGAGATGAGAAAGACAGGAGAGGGAGACAGTGAGAAAAGGAGGAGAGAGGAGAAAGAGAGGAGAGAGGGGGGCAGAATTAAGAGCTCAGAACCATAAGGCAAAGGAATTTTGCTAAGAAAACTTTAGGTGCTCGGAGAATTTCAGGAGCCATGAAGAGCCCCTTTGTGACATCTCTTTCTTGTAGCTAACATTCCTTATTCTCAAGAACCTTGGTCCCCATGAGACTGTCCCAAGATTGTCCCCCAGGAACAGCGTCCACAGGCTGTCTCATTTCTAGGTTTAGGAGGAAAGGTGGCCCTCTGAGATGTCTCCTCATTTCCTCACTCATCTCTTGAGCGTTCCTGTACAGGCACCGAGCCGGTCCTAGGCACAGATACAGCCCCTGCCCCCGCCCTTGAGTGAAAGGGAAGACAGCACAGGCCACGCCTATGCCAAGGTTACCCATACAGCCCCCGACAGCCCTCTAGTAACAATGGTGGGGTCCTGTAGGCCAAGTGTGCAAGGATGGTGTGCTGGTTGAGTGAGAATGGCCCCAGAGGCTCCTGTATCTGATGCTTAGTCATGAGGAAGGGGAGCTCTTTGATAGGATCAGAAGGATTAGGAGGTGTGGTCTTGGTGGAGGAAGTGTGTCCCTGCCATTGAGGTTTCAAAAGCCCATGCGAGGCCCAGATTCTCTGTCGGCCTGCAGATCAGGATGTAGTTGTTACCCGCTGCTCCAGCGCCATGAGTGCCGCCATGCTCCCCGCCATGATGGCAACGGACTGCTAAAACTGTAAGCAAGCCCCAATGAAATGCCCTCTTTCGTGAGTGCTGCCTTGATCGTGGTGTTTCTTCACAGCAATAGAGCAGTGACTAAGGCGGATTTCACTTCAGGTACAGCTTGAGTCAGAGCTTAAATTATGTCACGATGAGCCATCTTTTGTTTCTGCACCTCTTGGGCTGCCTTGTCACGGTTTAGACTGGTGGGAGTGAGTCCGTGATCCCACCTCAGTCAGGTGCCCTTCACCTTGAGTGACTAAATCACCTGCCCATTCCTGAACCAATCGCTGAAGCCAACAGGGATGGATTGTCCCAACTGGCCTAGCCTGGGTCATGTGATCCACTCTCTGAGACCAGAGGTCGGACCAGTTACCCAAAGCACATAGATCGAGAGGTGAGAAGGAGTGGTACCCCAAAACAAAATTACTGTAACCACGCAATGGCTGCTACCCCCCCCCCAACACACACGTGTAACTAAACATGAGATAAATGACTCCAAGTGTCGAGGAGGCCTGGCCCAAAAAGAGGCAGCAGAAGTATTTCCAGGGAGGGAGCAGGCAGGAGCAAGGAGCCGGGTGAAAGCCATTTGTAGTCATGGGCAGAGGCAGGAGAAGAGGAACCTTACAAGCCTAAAGAGTTAAATTAACCTGGGGAGATGAGTCGGCAGTGAAGAGCATGAGCTGCTCTCACGGAATACCAGGGTTGTGTTCCCATCACTCACCCTGGAGAACTTAAAACCTCCTGTAACTCCAGTTCCAGGGGTTCCGACACCCTCTTCCGGCCTCCACGGGCACCTGCATGCATGCCGTGTGCACACAGGTAAGTTTATTTAAGTTATAGTTCCGGCAGGCACAGTGGCTCATACCTGGAATCCTGGCACTCAGGAACCGGATGCAAGAAGATCGCTAGTTTCCGACCAGCCTGGACTGCTGTGGGAGCCTCTCTTTTAAAACAATAATATAATAGAGTCCAGAGACCAGAGGGATGTCATGGGTGGGATAGGCAGCCTAAATGGGCAAGAAACCCACAAGAAAGATCTGCCTTAGTGAATCTCCACATTGCACTGCCAAGTGCCACCCATAATAGATTTCCAGGAGGACTCAATGTTTAGTAGATGGGACCCAGTGCTGTGAGTCTGAGGACCGAGTCTGACCAGGTCCCCTCCTTACCTGGCCCTCGTCCTCCCCTGTGCTTCCCACTTGAGCCACAGGCACTGAGGAGGCCCAAAAGAAGAGCCGCGGGAGAATGGCTGCTCCACGGACACCTGTTCTCTCGTCTTGGCAGACGGGTCGGAAGCTGGCCAGGAAACTGAGGCTTGCTGTGGCATCATCTATAGAACCTAAATTTAGAAACCATCTCCCGCCTCCTGATCCATCTCACTGTACGCGTAGAGGCCACGTCACACATGGATGCCCCCGTGTGAGCTACAGCCAGGACAGGGCCTTTCATAGGAACAAGCATGGGAGAAAGGGAGGACCTTCCTGGACCAGGAGAGAGCAGCAGAGAAGACAGGCCTGGGTGGTTCTGAAAGCCGACAGACTCACCCAGACTCCAGCGGTGAGCTCCTAGGGGAAGGTGTGGTAGCTTCCTTGGGAAAGCCATGGAGTGTGCAGCTCACCCGCACACGCAGATGGGAAGTGGGAAAGCAAGGCTGGGAAGCACGGTTACTGTGTCGGATCTTCTACTGCCTGGTCTGGAGGACTGCGTCCCTGCAGTCTCCCCGCGAACTCTGCTCCCTTTCTGACACACTGAAGCGGCCTAGCTTGTGTGTGTGTTTCAACTAACAGTTTCTTTTGTTATCGTCTGGAAGAGGGTTCATGAGTAAAAGAAGCAGAGGTTATTAGTGTTTTCAGGTTCCATTGAACCAGTCTGTTCCAGATCAACTCCAGACCTCAGATATGAAGCACCCCTTTATCTCCTGTGTCTCCTCTCAAAGAGGAGTTCCGGGCCCTGCTGTGGAGGCAGCCTCCTCCGTTTAGTCAGTTGCTAGTTAGACACAGGGTTCAGGTTCCTCTTTCAACCCTAGTGTAGGGCAGCCGCAAACACACATCTGTGCTGTGCTGGTAGCCCGGCAGGCTCACACCAGTCATCTCTTTTGTGGGAAAAGACCAAATGGAAAGGGATAAAGCCCAGAGCTCCAGTGGCTTCTGCAAAGTAGCTTATTCATTGCCGACTGCCATTTTTCATTTCTCAGCTGGAAAATCAGACTCCTCCAAATGTCCAGAATCTCACCTGAGAGACAAACCATTCCCACCCACGGTGGCCAAACCTCCTCTGGAGCTCAGGACCCTGAGTGCAGCTCCTCCCTTGTTCGGGTAATTTAGTGAGCCTCAACTTTCTAATTCTCTGTTGTGCAGAGTTCGTTCTGGTAGCAGCCCCAGGACAGGTGCCCTTTTTATCCCCACTTTACAGATGAGGAAATCAGACTTAAGGAAGCTAAGCGTCTCATCCAACATCAAGAACTAAAGGAGCTAAGATTTCATCCCAAACTCTCTGACCTCTGTGATAGTTTTGGTTGTCATGTTGACATACTCCAGAATCACCCAGAAAGAGTCTCAGTGAGGGATTGTCTAGATCAGTTTGGCCTGTGGCCAAGTGTACTGGGAGTTATCTTGATTGTGTTCATTGATAAGGAGAGGCCTGCCCACTGTGGATGACGTCATTCCCTGGACGGGATGCTGGACTGGATAAAGAGGAGGACATGCACTCGGCACTAGCGTGCATGCATTCATTTCCTGATCTCTTCTCTGTGGATGTAATGGGACCAGCTGTTTTAAGTCTCTGCCAACTTGACTTCCCCACCATGCTGGGCTGTAACCTGGAACTATAAGCTGAAAGAACCTTTCCCCCTCAACTTTGTCAGAATAGTTATTTTATCACAGAAAACTAAGACAACCTCCAAATTCACCTGCTTAGGGCAAGAATTACCCATTCTAAGTTGGGTGTGTTAGTACACACTGTTCTGGTGGAAGCTCCACCTCGGCCCCTGGCACCCTGGCATCCTGGCATCTATCTACCCAAAGAGTCTGGAATGTTCTGGTGGGAGGTCCACCTCAACTCCTCTCCCCCATCTCTTTCCCCAAACCCACCCCCTCAAAGCCTGCCAAACACAGCTCCTCCCCCAGAGAGGCTCAAGACCACTCCCATAGGGTATTTAAACTGCATCCCAGAAAACAGACACATGATTTTTCATCCCTGTCTCTTCTCTGGTGGGCTGGAGAATCACCTGGGAATGCTTTACCCATGAAACCGGGGCTTTTCCTAATTCGGTCTGATTTGGGTTGCTGTGTCGGTGGAAAGGGTTATTGGGGTGCAAAAACCTTTCACACACCTGTGCACCAGCACTCAGAGGCAGGGGGACCATGAGTTTCAGATCAACTTCAACTACATAGTAAGACTCTGGAAAGAAGGAGGGAGGGAGGGAGGGAAGAAGAAGGGAAGGGAAGGAGGGAGGGAAGGGAAGGGAGAGGGAAGGAAGGAAGGAAGGAAGGAAGGAAGGAAGGAAGGGAGGAAGAGTAAGTGTTACAGCTCTGAGGGGAAAGGTATCCTGGCAGTCAGGAGCCAAGGAATATGGCAAGTCACACCGTACAACAAACCTCACTAGAGAGATTTATTGGCAAAGACAAGAGAGTGTCACCTCTGCTTTGGCAAGAAGCCACAGGGAACTGAGCAGGAGGCAGGCTTTATATTGGGTTTCCCTGGGCAGAGTTTTCCAGGAGATTTCCAGAGTGGGGAATTGGTGGGATTTCAAGCTAAGCCTGGGGACTGGTGGGATTTTGAGCTCAAGGATTGGTGGGTTTGGGTAGGTTTTTTTTCAAATTTAGAAGGGGGCTCAGACCTTTTACCCTATAGGAAGGAAGAAGGAAGATCTAAAGCATCTTTGCTTTGGGGTTACAAGGCTGGAAACAAGCCACTAAATAAAGCATATCCCACTCTCACCCTGAGCTGGAACCAACTTGCTCTGAGGTTCCTGGGGACCTCCCTGCAAGGAAAAAGTAGGCAAGTCTGAGTCACTCCCATGAAATGGAACTGGACATGGCAGCACCCAAGCCAAGGCCTTGTCCAGGCTTGTTCTTCAAGCTGATCAACAGCCCTGTGGGTCTGGGCATGGCTCTGGGGCAAGAAGTGAATCACCTCAGACACCACAGCACTGACCCCCTTGGGGAAGTTTCTCCAAGTTACAACTCCCAGCTCTCGCCCAAGAAGCTTGTCTCTAGCACCTCTCTCCAGAAATGTGCTTTCCAGCTGCTTCCACTGAATCCCGCGCCAATGTAACTCTTTTGTGACATTTGCCACAGCTCCCAGGAAACTCAAAGACTCCAGGCTCCGTGCTACCACAAAACAGAGCACATTTGTTGAATTGAATTCCTCAACAAAACGCTATGTGCCAGATCTGGCATGAAGTAAAAGACCACCAAGATGAAAAGGCACCCCCCCCCCAAAACCTACATCGCACACACAGGGGTTGCGTTAATTTAGTACTTGTAGCAGCTGAGGAATGCGTCGTAGCATGGTCACGCGTGGGGAAGGGACACGAGGCTCCTGGGGAAATGGGTGGCGGAGGCAGTGACCACTGCAGCAGACGCAGAGGGAGTGAAGCTGGACGCGGGCAATTCTGCCAACTTGACCACTGCTGCTACAGGGAGAGACGGAGACACGCAGGGAACGGCTCCGGTTCCTCTAGACCGCAGGGCAACAGCACTCTAGAGGGTCAGCGTTTCCCAACAGATTCCCTGATCTGCCCGAGGCAGAGCCCATCCCAGTTTGTGACCACGGGAAAATGGACTTGAATGTGCCTTTCTGCAGGACTACCAAAGAAGCCTGGCTGGGCATGCTCAGTGTCCTCACAAGTCCCCATCCCCAGGAGAACATGGGGGAGTGGGAAGCCCTGGCTTTTCTTCTGTGGCAGCCTTTTGAGAGAGTCTGAAACTCTCCAGTCAAGATATACAGAAGACACTGGGAATCCTTGCTCCTGGGACCTCACCCCAGCAGGGTGAAAAAGTACTAGTAGTTTGGAACTGCCTGTCCATGAAGAGCTGAAGGAGATGGCTAAAGTTTGGACAAGTAGCCTGGGTCATGTCAACACAGGCCTTGTTGGCTGTACATCTCCCAAGGTGACAGGAGCCACTTGAGAATGCAGGGCAAGCCAGTTGGTGCTCGGTGCAGTGGCAGTCTTGGAATTCTCAGTCTTCAGAGCTGTGCCCCGGCCCACGGAGCCTGGCAGCCCTGCTGTATCTTCAGAGCCGTGCCCCGGCCCACGGAGCCTGGCAGCCCCCAGCAGCCCTGCTGTATCTTCAGAGCCGTGCCCCGGCCCACGGAGCCTGGCAGCCCCCAACAGCAGCTCTGCTGTCTGAGCAAATCCACAAGTGAAGAAGGATGACCAGGGTTCGAAGTGGCTTCTCTGAGAACCAATAGGACACTACTCCTGTCCTGTCTCAGCAGCCAAACCCCACGTAGGTCCCAACCTGTCCCCAGGAGGTCAAGATTAAACCTGCTGACTGTCACCAATGCCACCACTGCTGCTCTGCTTCGAAGTCCCCTCTCAAACAAACACACATTGACGGTTAACTGCCATGTGACAGTGTAGGAAGTAGGCTGTTGTTAGGTCTTTGTCACAGGAGAGGCTGCTGGTAAGAGGGCCTGGTCCCATTGTCTGTGTCTTGTTCTCCCCTCCCCCTTCCAAGTGCACTGACAAGACATGAAGCCCCTTGCAAGATGTTGGTACCGTGCTTTTCTACTTCGCAGCTTCTGGAACCACAAGCCAAATAAATGTTTGTGCTTTATGTATTCTTCAACCTCAGCTATTCTGTTGTAGAAACAGAAATAGAGTAAGGCAACTGCCAGCCCTACCCTACCCAGCTGCTACCAGTGCCAACGGCACCCCACCTTCACAAATGTCCTCAGCATCGCCCAGACAGAGAGGTCCTGGCCCAGTCCAAACCTGCCTCTCTTTCTGCCCAGGACCAGCATCTTTCAACGCTGACTGACACTGAGAATACTAATTTGCTTCGGGGGTAAAAATTGCTCGCCCTACCCATAGAGCCTGGCCCAGGCAGACAGCAGTGCCCAGAATCTGGATGTCCCATCTGAATAGTTACCTGTACACCCACCGATAGCAAATTCTGCTTGTGCTGCCTTGGAAGGGCAGCAGAGCCTGGCCGGTCTCACCAGCTCCATTTTTCTCAACACACACAACTATCATTGAGCTGTTGCTGAAGATCTTCCTGTGTCCACCTTTGGACTGTTAACGTGGAAGGCTGCGTGTACCTTTAAAACATTGATCAAACTGTGTCATTCCTCTGTGCCTGCAGAGCCTAATCGTGTACACACACACACACACACACACACACACACACACACACACACACGCGCACACACACAGACTTTACCCTGAATTCATTTATGACCACTCCCAGTTCATGCTGCTTTTCCTTCTGTCTTCATGTGAAGAATCTTTGCCGGGCTGCCAAAAATACAAATTTCATAAATTTAACCTAAAGATGCAATTGGCTTTTATTGGTGATTCATGAATCTAGCAGCACCCTGTGTCAACACTTAGAAAAAGTACTCAGTGAGTAGAACCAAGGTGGGATTCTGGAAAAAAGGGGTCCAAAGAAGCAGAAATAGGAAAGAAAAAAGTTGGTCATTTCATCTACTTTTTTTAAAGATTTATTTATTTTTACTTTAAAATAATTTTTTTTACTTGCATCAATACATGTGTGCCATATGCATGAAGTGCTCACAGAGACTAGAAGGAGGTGTTGGCTCCCCTGGAACTGGAGTTGCAGGTGCTTGGGAGCCATCATGTGGCACTGGGAACTGAACCCAGGTCCTCTGGAAGAGCAGCAAGCGCTCTTAACTGCCCAGCCACCACTCCACACCAGCTACTTTCTTTTTACTTTGTTTGAAATATTTTTTTTCTTGGGCAATTTTATACTAGACAATGTGGCATACACACACACACACACACACACACACACACACACACCACCTTCATATCTTCCTTCTTTCTTTTGTTTTTTAATCTGCGAGTTCAATTTTAACCAAGCACCACACAAGCTGGATATGGCGGTGCTCACCTTTAATACCAGCACTTGGGAGGCAGAAACAGAAGTGCCAGAAATTCAAAGTCATCCTTTCCAATGTGGAAAACTCTAGGCCATCTTGGGCTATATGAGACCTATCTCAAAAAGTGGGGCATGGAGTGGGGGCGTCTGAAGGAAATGAGTCATGCTCAGCAGTTTGAGCACTGACTGCTCCTGCAGGGCAGAGGCGTTTGAGTCCCAGCACCCCCATGGCAGCATGTGACACCCTCACAATCACTCCAAACTCCAGCTCCAGAGGATCTGATGCCCACTTCTGGCCTCTGAGGGCATCAGACACACAGGGGCACACATGCATACATTCCGGCAAATACTCATGCACATACGTTAAAAATAAATAAACACATTTATAAGTTGGATCTGCTCAAATGGCACCTGGGGGCTTGACCTGGTCTCCTGGGCCTCATGTGTGAGCAGAGTACAAAGCCTCCACGAATTCACTTCCCAGGAGCCTCGCACTTACTGCACACCAGACCTTCAGCTTTCTCTCAAATCTCACCATCCCTTCTGGTTTCCTACTGTTGCTGTGACAAAACATTGCGACCAAAAATCAGCTTTGGGGAGGAAAGGGTTTATTCAGCTTACACTTCCAGGTCATAGTTCATCACTGAGGGAAATCAGAACAGGAACCCAAGTCACAGAGGAATGCTGCTTGCCAGCTTACTCTCCATCTTGCAAGCTTTCTTCTACAGCCCGGGACACTTGCCTGGGGATGCTGGCGCCCACAGGGGGCTGAGCTCTCACACATCAGCCATCAATCAAAGCAATCCCTCATCGACATGGCTACAGGTCAATATGATCTGAGCGATACATTGAGATCCCCTCAGATGATTCTAGGCTGTGTCAGAGACCTAACACCAGCTAGGACACCATCTCAGCAATTGCCTGTGTAATATATCAACTCCTGACCCCACACCAATTTTCTAGCCTTTGCTTCCTTTATTCTCCTCTGGACTGTTCATGTGGGTCTTATCTTCTGCCTGTCTGTGCCCCCACCCCATGCCCACCAGGAGCTCTTTTGATGTGACTGTGTGGTGGGAATGAAACCACACCTTCTAGATCCTTCTCCCGGACAGACAGATTGGGGCAAGGCTGTCCACCAGGCCCCCAAATACACCTAAAGATGCCTGGGGGCTGGTGGACTTGTCTTCCATGAAGCCAGAAAGTCTTGCTGGAATGTAGTGCTGGGATGTAGGCAGCTGCTGAAATCCTGGATGCCAAAGGTCACTGGGAAGCAGAGCCCTGCATTCCCCGGACGCCCAAAGGAAAAGCAGCTGCCACAGGAGACTGGACAGTAACTAGAGAGAAATAAAGAGCAAAGAATGTCCAGGCCTGGTTATGTGTTCTGCCACAGTGGAGTCCATGACAGTAGAAACCTTTCCCAGTTTCCAGGAAGTAGGGAGATCACGAGCCAGACAGGGAAGGACAGGGAATGCCCACTGGAAGGGTGTGAGGAAGTGAATGAGTGCAGACAACTTTCTTCTCAAACTTAGTTGTGGAAGGGTACAAGGAGGTGATTCTGGGTGTGTGGTGGAAGAAGAGGTTACAGGGTCTCATTAGGTGCCCCAGGCTGACCTGAAACTATGTATCCCTGTCTTAGTCAGGGTTACTATTGCTGTGACAAAACACTGTGACCAAAGCTACTTGGGAACAGAAGGGTTGATTTGGCTTACACTTCCACATCACTGTTTATCATCAAAGGAAGTCAGGACAAGAAGTCAAACAGGGCAGGAACCTGGAGGCAGGAGCTGATGCAGAGACCACAGAGGGGTGCTGCTTACTGACTTGTGTAGTGGGTAGCCATTCCAGCTTTGATCTGGAAGTTCCAACCCCCATTGAGGCTTCGGTAACTGTCATGCCAACAAGGCAGGGCCAAGGGAGGACCCTGAAGACCCGAGATCCAGATGGGCCACCTCTCTCTGTTCCTGGACAGCTGGGAATTGAACTCAGGACCTCTGGAAGAGCAGTCAGTGCTCTTAACCTCTGAGCCATCTCTCCAGCCCCTGTAAACAGTCTATAAACAAATGTATGGTAAAGAACGATGACTTCAAAATTGTGACAATACATACACAAGATATTTATAACAGAGGTAGGAATATATAGTGCAATATGCAATATGACAATAATCTTAAATATATATCAATATACTGAATATCCTAAACAGAAGTAGAACATACATAAAGTATGACAGATATAAATTTACATTTGCATCAATATACAAATATTTCAAATAAGAGTAGAAATATAAGTACATTATAACAAATATAGTCCTGTATTTGTATCAATATACAAATTATCTTAAACAGGAATATAAAAATAGTTTACATTTGTATCAACAGACTTGCTCAGCATGGCTTGTTCAGCCTGCTTTCTTATAGACCACAGGACCACCAGCATAGAGATGGCCCCAAACACAATGGGCTGGGCCCTCCCCCACTGACCGCTAATTACGAAAATGCCCTATAGTTGGATATTATGGAGTAATTTTCTTAGTTGAGGTGCTCTCCTCTCAGATGACTTTAGCTTGTGTCAAGTTGACATAAAACTAGCCAGCGCATCCCTGACTGGCCTTGAACTCAAGCTCAAGACTCTCCTTCCTCAACTTTCACAGTGCTGGAATTGCAGGCATGAGCCACCACCCCCAGCCCAGTGGACAGCTTTGGAAACTGAGACAGGATCCTTATATTTGTGTCCAAGGAGGAAGCCACCAATGAAGATGTTATGGGGACAGGAAATTGAAAGGACACTCAAGGGAGTAATCAGCCAGAGAAAGCAGGAAGGTGAGAAGTTCAGTCAGCGCAGTGAGGGGAGCGTGTTTCCTCAGTGAGCAGAGCAAGGCATGCCTGAGAAGCTCGAGGGTGGTACTCCGGAAGAGGAGGAGCCACAGCTGAGCACATCTGTCAAGATCAGGCTTCTAAGGTACTCCATAGCGCAGAAAACAGTGGCTTTTCAGGCTGTGTCTTACTCTAGGAAGACTCCGTTTTCAGTGTGAAGGATGACCTAGAAACTGCCACCTGTCAGACACCACGACCCAGCACAGACTGATAAGTGACTTGCTCCTGGGAACAGAAAGGGACTTATCTTAATTTTATTTGGGAGAGTGGAGACTGGTGGGGGTGGGCACGTTGGCACATCAAAATCAATCAGGAAAGGCAGATGTAAGAACTTACCAAACACACCAGACCCTGTCCTGGACCCCATCTATGACGACTACCAAACACTAAGAGGGCAACCAAACCAACCAATCATCAGATATATGATGTGGGCACCAAGGGCCCAGGACTCCTGATCTGGCTCCATCCCCCTTTGTTGATACAGCCTATTCAACTCTGCCCATCCACCTGTTCCCCAGCCTGTCTCAGGTGAGGAAGAAGCTGGTCACCTTGGAAGTTCATCATCTTCGTCACCTAGTCTGGACCCTTCCTCTCCCCATCTGTCTGTCTAACTTCTAGTCCCTTATTTCCTTTCTCAGAGGACATCTATGATGATTTGAATGAGAAAAACCCCCATAGCTCAAACATTTGGATGTTTGGTTCTATTTAGGAAGGATTGGTTGACTATTTAGGAAGAGTTAAAAGGTGTGGCCTTGTTGGAGAACTCATATCACTGGGAGTGGGTTTTGAGGTTTCAAAATGCTCCAGGCTGACTCTCTCTTTCCACCTCCATCTTTGGGATAACATGTGAGCCTCAGCTACTGCTCCAGCACCATGCCTGCCTGCCTGCTGCCATGCTCCCCACCGTGATGATCATGGACTCACTCTCTGAAACTGTAAGCAAGACCCCAATTGAATGCTTTCTTTTATAAGTTGTCTTGGTCATGGTGTCTCTTCACTGTAATAGAACAGTAACTAAGACACACCCTAACTGCTGTTAAGGGTTTAGGGGCATACACCACTCTAATTTCTTCCAAGCTGGCAAGAACGTCAATGTAGAAGTGTTAGAAGTTAGAGCATTTCAGAGGAAGGTCTATCTAGGGCCCACAATAAAACTTAATAGATGTCAAAGATCCAGAACAGGAGACAGCCATATGAGGACAGTATTCGTCCTTGCAGTGTGCTGTGTGAATTAGGTGGCACCTGTGACAAACAAATATGAGACTGTTAGCACTGTATAATTTTTACTGAGAGTATAATCAAGAAGACAGTTGGGACAGTTTGGCCCTTATTCAAGGAATAGAACAGGAAAGCAACAGCCTAAAGAATCCTTGGCAGGCTTTGTCTATTATAAGATGTAAGGTCATTGAATGTGGAAGTGCTTGAGACATTTTTCACCAGTCAGCATCAGATCTGAATTGGCCGTCGGGTCTCCTCCATTACAGCCTTGGGAGGAACAGTGAGAGACAAAGTTAACGAGAAAAGCCATTCCATATAATGGTTACCATAAGTTTTGGTTAGTCAGACAAAATGTAATCATACAAGTAGCTGGACCATGTTCTGGAGCGGTGTAGGATAGGGTACCTGGGTAATCAGCTGTTTGCTACCTCAGACTCCTGCACGAAGAATGAGCAGCTGGAAGTCAGTTAAAGTCAGCATCTAATTGACCATTTAAAGGAGAAATTGAATCATATTGAGTCCTTTTTACAGGATTGCTCAGCAGCATCCCAAATATACCACCCAAGTATCCGGAATAATTTCTCAAAACCTATGAGTTTGATGGCGGGGTATCTGGTAGCCTCCTTTAATTAGGAAATGTGTTAAAAAGACCTAGAGTGCTGTAAGCACCACAGGGGTGGGGGCTAGCAGGCCAGTTCAACAGTTAAGAAGTGATCTTGCATTTCCCTGATGATTAGGGATGTTGAGCAATTCCTTAGATGTCTTTCAGCCATTTGAGTTTCCTCTGTTGAGAATTCTCTGTTTAGTTCTAAAGCCCATTTCTTAATTGGGCTGTTGGTCATTTTGATGTCTAATTTCTTGAGTTCCTTATATATTCTGGATATCAGTCCTCTGTCAGATGTGGGGTTGGTGAAGACCTTTTCCCATTCTGTAGGCTGTCACTTTGCCTTGTTGACCATATCCTTTGCTCTACAAAAGCTTCTCAGTTTCAAGAGGTCCCATTGATTGATTGTTTCTCTCAGTGCCTGTGCTACTGGTGTTATATTTAGGAAGTGATCTCCTATGCCAGTTGCATTCAAGACTACTTCCTACTTTCTCTTCTAGCAGGTTCAGAGTAGCTGGATTTATGTTGAGGTCCTTGATCCACTTGGACTTAAGTTTTGTGCACAGTGACAGATATGGATCTATTTGCAGACTTCTACAGGTTGATATCTAATTATGCCAGCACCATTTGTTGAAGATGCTTTCTTTTTTCCATTTACCACCTTATGCCTGTCAGAATGGCTAAGATCAAAAACACTGAAGACACTTTATGCTGGAGAGGATGTGGAACTAGGGGAACTCCCCTCCACTGCTGGTGGGAATGCAAGCTTGTACAACCACTTTGGAAATCAATATGGCGCTTTCTTAGAAAATTGGGAATCAATCTCCCGCAAGATCCAGCTATACCACTCTTGGGCATATACCCAAGAAATGCTCAATCATACCACAAGGGCACTTGCTCAGCTATGTTCATATCAGCATTGTTTGTAACAGCCAAAACCTGGAAACAACCTAGTTGCCCTTCAACTGAAGAATGGATAAATAAATTGTGGCACATATACACAATGGAATACTACTCAGCAGAGAAAAACAATGACATCATGAGGTTTGCAGGCAAATGGATGGATCTCGAAAAATCATCTTGAGTGAGGTAACCCAGACTCAGAAAGACAAATATGGTATGTACTCACTCATAGGAGGATACTAGATGTGGAACAAGGATGACTGGACTGCTACTCACATCACCAGGGAGGCTACCTGGAAAACAGGACCCCAAGAAAGACACAGGATTGCCCAATGATGGAGAAATGGCTGAGATCTACATGAACAACCTGGACATGAGTGGGAGTAATGAAGGGCAAGGGTCGAGGGAAAGACAGCCTATGGGAGCGGGAGATCCCAGCTGGATCAAGAACAGAGAGAGAGAACAAGGAATAGGAGACCATGGTAAATGAAGACCACATGAGAAAAGGAAGAAACAAAGTGCTAGAGAGGCCCACAGAAATCCACAAAGATACCCCTACAATAGACTGCTGGCAATGGTAGAGAGACAGCCGGGACTGACCTACTCTGGTGATGGGATGGCCAAACACCCTAATAGTCATGCCAGAAACCCCATCCAATGACTGAGGGATCTGGATGCAGAGATCCATGGCTAGGCCCCAGATGGAGCTCTGGGAGTCTAATTAGCAAGAAAGAGGAGGGTTTATATGAGCGAGAATTGTTGAAACCAAGGTTGGATAAAGCACAGGGACAAATAGCCAAATGAATGGAAACACATGAACTATGAACCAAAGGCTGAGGGGCCCTCTGAACTGGTGAGACAGTTGATTGACTTGATCTGTTTGGGAGGCATCTAGGCAGTGGTACCAGGTCCTATGCTCATTACATGAGTTGGCTGTTTGAAACCTGGGGCTTATGCAGGGACACTTGGCTCAATCTGGGAGGAGGGGACTGGACCTGCCTGAACTGAGTCTACCAAGTCGATCTCAGTCCTCGGGGGAGGCTTTGCCCTGGAGGAGGTGGAAATGGGGGGTGGGCTGGGGGGAAGGGGAGGGGGGCAGGAGTGGGGAGAACAAGGGAATCTGTGGCTGATATGTAGAACTGAATGGTATTGTAAAATAAAATAAAAGGGGGGGGGAGAAAGAAAAATGGTAAAAAAAAAAAAAAAAAAAAAAAAAAAGTGATCTTGCTGCTCTTGGGAAGGATCCAGATTCAGTTCCCAGCACCCATGTCAGGCTGCCCACAGCCACCTGTAACTCCAGGGGGAGTTATAAAGGGGTCCTATGTCTCTGTCCTCCACTGCACCCAACACACGTGCACACATACAGCTGCAAATGATAAAAATTAATCTAAAAACGATTTGTAAGCCACGAAGATGTTGCACCCATGCCACCAAGCCCCCGAGAGCAGAGATCTCGCCATCTCCTTTCTTACATCGGATACCCGGAGGGCTCAGGGAGCATGTCCCTCCCGGTGGCAGCGGCCACTGTAAGAGGGCTCCGTGGGAAGGGCATAGAGTCAGCCCCCACAGGAAGGAATGCTGAGTGGGATCTCTGAGGTGACAGACAATGGTGGGAAGTCTACCAGAGTCTGGAAGACACCAGTTGAGGATTAGTACCATGGGGCAAAAGCCAGGTGTGGGCGGGGCTGCACGCCCTTGCTTCTTCCCGTTCCTGGTGGATTAGGCCTTGGGAGACTGAGCAGTCTCATGGCCGCTGCATCACGGTCCCTGCAGTCTCTGAGCATGGCTGTCAGAGCTCCCTCCCTCTCGGTTCTTGCACAAGGACTCCCACCCTAAAGGGGGTCAGCCTCACATGGAGAATATATATATTATATATTCTTATATACCCACAACATCTCCTTTTTCCAATAAAGTCGCATCCACAGGCACTAGATGTTGGGCCACGGATGTGTTTTGCTGGGTGACACTTAGCAACCCACTGCACTAGCTGTGCACTAATCAGTGTCAGTGACTGACCCCACTCCCACACTCAGGCACACCTGTTCCCTTCCCTTAGTCAAACTTTTCATAACGCCAGGAATTCTCCCAATCAGGGACAGGGACAAGCCTGCTCTGGTGTCAGTTTGGGCTCATTATAGGCCTCACTCCAGTGCAGAGTGATAAAAAGAATTGGGAGAGGCAAGAAGCCTTCAGCCTCAACAAAAACAGTAGAACAAGCACCAAGCTGTGTCCAGACATTTTCAGGTCACCATGTTCTATTTGCCCAGGTGTCCCAGAGGTACAGCTGAGGGCAGGACCCGGGCTTGAGGCCTCCGTGCTGTGGAATAGTCCTTTTGTACACTGTGAAGATGTGTTGCTCTCACTGGTTTAATAAAGAGCCAACTAGTCAATAACTAGGCAGGAAGAGGTTAGGCAGGAGAGCCAGACAGAGAGAATGCTGGGAAGAAGGGCAGAGTCACCAGCCAGACCCAGAGAAAGCAGGAGATGAACATGCCAGACTGAAAAAAGGTACCTCTACACGGTAGATCATAGATAAAAAATATGGGTTAATTTAACTTGTAAGAGCTGGTTAGTAACAAGCCTGAGCCATCAGCCAAGCATTTATAATTAACAATAAGTCTCTGTGTGGTTGGGGAGTCGACGGTCCCGATGAAAAACTTGCCTACACCTCCCATTTCCATTGACTCAGCCAGTCACCTGCGAGGGACACAACCTACTGGAATGAAGCCTGTCCATTTCATAGGTCACCCACATCTTCAGAGGCGGCCATGGTGTACACCAGCTACAGAGGATTTGTCCTCAAACCCCTGATCCATTTTGCTGCACCCTAACCTTGAGCTGCTCATTCTAGTCCTTTGAATCTCACATAAAATTAGACAGATAATGATACCCATAGACTGAAATGCCTTTTCCAGCCAGGCCAGCTGTAAATAAAGCTAACAGACCTTCCTCCTGGGTTTATGGAGAGGGCTGACAGAAGAGGTGTAAGGGGGTCCAGGCCCACAGTAAGCATTCTGGAGTGTGGTTTGACCAGAACAGCAGGATCAAAGGCACAGCTCCACCCTCCCCACTCCGAATCTGGGGCGTGCCCAGATTTTTGAAACCTCAACTAGGGTAAAACTGTATTCTTGGCTTCTACACAAAAGAGAATTTTAGAACTAGCCAGTATGAAGCAGAGCTGAAGTTATTAGAGATATTTTAATATATATTCCCAGTGTAAGGGCTGAGATAGAGGGAAGAAAGTGATCCACGGAGCGCAGGTGTGGGCTGCTCAAGGACCATTTCGGTCTTTAGACCAGTCAGAATGGCAGTGGGTTTACTTTCCCGTGCCGTCTTTCTAGCCCTCCTCAATTTTGTTTTTGTTTGTTTTTGGTTGGTGGTTATTTGTTTTATTTTTAATTTTGGGGGGTGTTTTGCCTGCATGTTTGTCTGTGACCCACATGTGTGCTGTGCCTGCAGAGGCCTGAAGAGGATGTTGGATCCCCCGAGACTGGAGTTACAGATGGCTGTTAGCCACAGTGTAGATGCTGGAAACGGAACCTCTTCTGCAAGAGCAGCAAGCGCTCTTCATCTCTGGGCATCTCTCGCACCCACCTCCTCAGTTTTGACTGAGTGGAAGTATCTGAAGTATCTGGCCACACAGCAGGTGTCCCTCTCGGCACTCACCGGGAGGAAACAAACTCCTCGCTGGCTTTAACCAGCCTTGCACAGGGCCATTTGCACACAGGCAACTCCTAAACCTTTATTGCTCATGACTGCCCAACCCATTAGTCTCCAACGCAAACTCTCACCACTCTGCCTCCTCGTGTGGCCCTCCTCATGGGGTGTCTGGCTACATGAACCACACCTCACACCAGCCATCCCAACACAGATCTGATTACTGCCAGGATTGCACAGACAAAGCCTTCCGGCAAAAGGCCAGACCTCTTCGAATGTCAACAAGGCTCCCTGTGGCAAACCCTAGCCTACTTCTCCAGCTACGTCTCCCATCCTCCCAGCAAACTAGAACCATTCTGAAAGACTTACGCTATCTAACCTTGGGCTCCACTCCCTCAGTTCTATGTGACGGCTAACTTGTTCCTGTCACCCAGAACATTCTTTTGTTCATTCCTCATATTATTTACTCAACCTTCAAGACGGAGCCCTTCACAGGAGCCTGTCAGCATTCCCCTCCCGGCTCCTGTAGTGTCCTGGCAGACCTCTCACAACACTTGACACACATGTCGTCGATACCTATTACTATCTGCCCATCCCACCGACTGTATCCCATACCACCCACCCAGAACGAGCTCGTTGCAGTTTAGGGCTGTCTCCTCTCTCTGTATTTGTAGAGCCTGGCCTGGTTAATACCTCTCTATCCATGCCAGTGCCTAAGAACTGTTTACCGAAATGTTCAAAGTCAGGGACAGAGCAACATGGCATTTCAAGATATACCTAGTTCATTCTTAAACGCTCACAAAAACTTTTTTGTGCAATGAAAGAAACATAGGCAACACCATTACTAATTTTTCACTGGAACATGCCAGTGTGTTCTTTATGTCCCTTCCATGGGCTTTCCATGAGAGCCAGGCCATTCGGGCCTTTGCTAGGAGACTAGATTAATGTAGCTATTTATAGATTCAGTAGGGATCTAAAAATCACCATTGAAAACAGTAGCCGAACAGCTCACCCCAGGGAAGCCAAGACTCTGGTAGCATCTCACTGGCTATTGGTTCAGGATTAATTTCCTGAGAAGAGTTGAGGGCTCACACATCCTGTGTGGTTGATAAGAGCTGTGAATATTTTGGCTAGAAAGCACATGAGTGCCAAGTGTGCATTGGAAGTGTGTATCTATTGGAAGACTGTGTAGTTTATTAAAGAGATGAGACCCCTTTGGTCTCAAGTTTGGACAGAGAGATGTCAAAGTCACAAAGATTAATTTTAGAGCTACCAAGAACTCACTTAAAAGCATTTTCATGTCCGGCTGCCAATTCTGACCTTTAGAAAGAGATAAGAGGATGTGAATATTTAAACCCATGTTTTCTCTTCAGAAAAGAAAACTGGAGAGGCCTCCCTAGGGCCATCCACAGGTGGGCCCCAATGCCCTGCACATACCTGTGCTCCGCAATGCTGGCTGGTCACCTGCTCCAGATCATCTTACACCTTCCCTGCCTCTGATAGTTTCTCTTTTCATTTTTAATTTTAGGGGGGGGGGCATGATTGGGGACAGGGTTTTTGTGTGCCACGGTGTTTGTGGGGATCAGACATCCCTTTCACTGTTCATTTGCCAAGGCCTGCATCTTTTTGACAGGGCAATGGAGATGATACCCCCGTCACTTCTGCCCACATTAAACTGTCTGCCTGGCCTCGGACTCCCTTTTCTGGCCTCCTTTGTTTTGGTTTCTTGGGGTAGGGTCTCACTATGGAGTCCAGGCTAGTCTCAAACGCATACACATCTGCCTGCTTCTGCCTCCCACATGCTAAGATTAAAAGCAAACACCACCACACCTGATCCTGCAGGTTCTTTGTAACCAGAAATGGCCAGGTAACAAAGTACTAGCCAAGAGGATCTGTGAGCCACCTCTGGGTCTCTGCTGTGTGCTCCTCACACCTGTCATCACCCCTGCCTCTATCCGGAATGCCTGAGTGACCGTGACCAGGCCATGGTCTCATACAACTACGGAACAGTGGAACAAAGCAACAAGGCAGAGAAACCTGGTGACCTCGTGGCACTGAGCCACCCACCAGCCTCAGTTTCCCTCTGCATGTGCACTACCACATAACAGAGAAAGAAAACCACACCTGATGGCCGATCCTGGCACCCTGATATATCTAACTCTCTGCCATCTGCCTTCATGAAGCTTCCCCAGGAGCTCTAGAGTGTGAGCCTTGGTGATAGTGCTCACACTACACTCATGCGGCATGGCAGGCCCTGTGGGTGTCGGACTGTCTGTAGTGGACTGTGAGACTCCAGCGTCAAGGCCACCCCGCTTTCTTCTGTGATGTCCTTAGAGCAATCGACAGTGTCCCCACGGCAGTCAGTCTGTGGAACGGGGTGAAACAGCAGCACTTCCCACTCATGGCTCCTTTTAGAGCCGAAGCAAAGATAGCAGCCATGAAGTCAACACACAGCACATTTACAGAGAAATCAGGAAGATTGCAGCTGCCAAGTGAGAGGCCTGCTGCGCTCAGCCGAGACCAGCAGTTCTCCAACAATGAGTGTGTTGTGGTAACAAAGTCTGCAGAGAGTTCATGCAAGACACAGGTGGCTACTGAGGCCCTGGCTAAAGTCTCTCTTTTATGACACCACAACCCTCAGGAGATCCTGGGGGAGATAGCCACATGTTTCTAGGCCCCAGACCGTCACTTCTGCAGCCTAGGTAACCTCGACTGGGTAGTTAGTTGTCCATTGAGCCAGGCCTGTGAATATTGTTTCTCAGAGATACTTGCCCCAAAGACAGGTACTAATGTTGTTCTACTGGCCCACAGGAAAGAGAGACTAGTCACAGGCCCTCGGAAAATCACTTAACACAGTGTGAGGTCTGGGACTAGACCACTGGGCTTGAAAGCCAGCTTAGCTGCTGGGCAAACTTAGACACATAACCGCTCTGTACCTCCACGTCCTCCCTACCAAACAGATATAACAGAACCATCCCAGAGGCTGGCGGAGGATTTAGTTTCTATATTAACACACCTAGAAACTTGCCTAGGAGATAACACGTGACAGTCACGTGGTCACTAACATGCTTATCCTGCTTGTCCTCAGGCCTGCAAGTGGCTCACTCCATACAGCGCTCTGTACAGTAGGTAGAGAAGCTGCTCTCATCAAAGCAGTAAAGAAAGGGGGTGGACGCGTGCAGTCCCCGAGCTCAGGAAGCTACGCAGGAAGAGCATTTGAGTCAAGTAGACAGACAGGAAGAAGAGGAGAGAGGGAAAAGAAGGCCTGTTAGTCACTGTTCTCACTGGAGCGGCAGGTGCAGCTGGGGAGAGTTCCTTCCGCTCACAGTGGGGGGACGGCCTGGGGACGGCCGAGGACGGCCCACGGCGCAGGGGAAGCATGGTGGTTGGTCACTGGCATCCTCGGTCACGGAAGCAAAGAAGGTGAGAGCTGATGCTCAGCTCACTTTCTCCTTCTTTAATTTTTAAAACTCATGTGTGTGACCTGGGCATAGTGACACACCCTTTAACCCCTATGAGAGGCTGAGGCAGGAGATCTCTGTGAGTTTTGAGGCCACCTGGTCTACAAAGTGAATTCCAAGACAAACAGAGCTACATAGCAAAGCCCTGTCTCAGAAAAAATAAATAAATAAAAGTGTGTGTGGTGTGTGTGTGTGTGTATACATGTATGTGTGTGAATGATGTGTGTATCTGTGTGTATATACATGTGTGTGTAAGTGGTGTGTGTGTATCTCTGTGTGTGTGTGGTGTGGTGTGTGTGTGTGGTGTGTATATCTGTGGTGTGCGTGTGTGTGTGCGTGCGTGCGTGCGTGCGTGCGTGCGTGCGTGTGTGTGTGTGTGTGTGTGTGTGTGTGTTTTGTGTGCCGTGGCATATGTATTCAGTGAAAAGACAACTTTG
Organism: Peromyscus leucopus; assembly: GCF_004664715.2. Classification (NCBI taxonomy): domain Eukaryota; kingdom Metazoa; phylum Chordata; class Mammalia; order Rodentia; family Cricetidae; genus Peromyscus; species Peromyscus leucopus. The sequence goes on along the minus strand of NC_051064.1, from coordinate 19,844,481 downwards.
GGCATCATTTGCCTCCATTGCAACTGGTTTGAGACAGGGTTTGTTGTGTATTACGTCATACGCCAGGCTAGCCAGCCCATCTGCTCCCGGGACTTCTCCGGCTCGGCCTCCCATCTCGTGCGGTTGGCATTCAGCTTTACTCCGGTCCTCACACTTAGGAAGCAAGCACTTGCTCACTGAGCGTCCCGGGCCTCGCTTTCTCTCTCCTCAGCCATGTGACGGGGCTGCCCACACTCAAGTGTGTCTCCCCTTCTCACTAAACCTCTGTAGAAAACCCTCAGGCAAACCCAGAAGTGTCTCTTCTGGGTAATTCCTGATTTTATCAAGTTGATAATCAAAATTTACTGTCACAGAAGGGAAGGATTACAGATGGGAAAACAGGGGGAAGGAGGTCAAGTGCCTTCCCCAAACCCCTGTGGCAAAACAACAACAAAAAACAATTTAAAAAAAAGAAAGGAAAAGAACAGAGCCGCAGAGCCGCAATGTTACGCTCACCAAGCAGCACCTCCAACCTCCAGTCCCTGATGGTTCCTGTTCCTGTTGATGGCTCCCCTCTTTTTCCCCTAAGCTGTTTCTTCCACAATACTTAAGAAAAAATTGTCATGGTCCTAGCCACTGACCTAGTGTGTCGGAGTTCTCTGGTCCAGTGTGCCAAAGGAGGGACTCCCACCCCTAGGTTGGACAGTCAACCACAAACGAGGTCCAGAACCCCTCGAACCCAAGGTCAAGGTCACTCATCATCCCCATCTATGATGGAGGTGCCCCTCTTTTCAAGAGTTGGCAGACACAGAAGTCATGAGTATGGCTTCGAGTCGGGGTAGAGGAGCGCCGTTCCGGGACAGAGCTGGCCGTCACTTCACAGCCTGCAGCAGCTCCCTGTCCCTGCCTGTGGTGCAAACTGCAGGCCTCCGAGGCACCTTGGAGCCTGACAGCCCACCTCGCCCGTCCACTTCCTTCCGAGTCAGGCTGGACTCCAGGCTGGTTCCTGCCACCCCACCGCACCCCCGTCTTAACTCCAGGAAGAAGCTTGAGTCACGCGTCCTGGGCCAACACTGCTTCTCTCCTCACATCTGCTTTGAGTGGGGGACCCCAGAATTCCAGCTCCTTCCTTCCCAGACACCTACACCTCCTGAGCAGCTGCACAGGCTTAGGATCTCTGCACCCCAACAAAGGCACCAGCCCTGCCCCCCCCCCCGACAGACGAACGGACGGACCCCAGTGTGGACCCCTGCCCAGCCCCAAAAGCTTGCTCTTTACCTGGGGAAGGAGAAAGCTAGGAGAATGAACGGACGGACGGGGATAAGGATGGGCAGCACCTAACACGCAGCCTGAGTCACAGTAAGCAGGCCGTCTAGCTTACCATTGCAATGCAGCACGTACTCAGGGGACAGAATTTGACCTTTTCGTAGTTATTGTTTACTCCTTTTGTAGGAGCATGTGTGGGGGTGCACACACCCCACAATGAATGTGTGGAGGTTAACTTGTGCACGTCAGTCAGTTCTCCCCTTCCATCACGTGGGTCCTGAGAATCCAATTCAGGTCACTAGACTCTGTTCCTGTACCCAGCTGACCATCTCGCTGGGTTCTTCACATGCCAGCCATACAGGCCTGGGTAAACAACACGGGCCGTGGAAAGCACAGGAAATGAACGTCTTGCCTTGCTTCGTTTTCACCACCACCTTGTGAGATGGGTGGTGTTTTTATTTTGCAAAGAAAGAGTGCATACAGAAAAGGCAAGATCCAGGCTGGGGGCGTAGCGCATCTGGAAGAGAGCTTCCCAGGCATGCATAAGGCTCTGGGTTTGAACCCCAGAGTTGCATAAAGTGGGCGTGGGGATACCTGCAGTCCCAGTACTCTGGAGGTGGAATCAGGAAGATCAGAAGCTCAACGTCATCTCCAGTCACACAGTAAATTTCAGACCAGCCTCCAGGTTCCCGCCTTGGTTCCCGCAATGACTTTCATGGATTATAGGCTCCTACTGTGAGATAAAATAAATCCTCTCCTCCCTCCTTGTCAAGGTGTTTTATCATAGTATAGCAACCCTAATTAACATAGAGCCTAAAGCTGAGTCTGCTCATCTGACCTTTTCTATATCTGACTCCTGATCTTTTCGAAATGCCTCATACTTCCTCATAGCCCTGCAAGCCCATAAAGTTTTTCTGCTTCTCCACCCCACTCCTACTTCCCATCAACAAGACCGGGGAGCAGTTGAGGTGGTTGCCAAGGCGAAGACTCACTCACCCACACTGTTAGAAAGAGAGGGTCCCCCAAAAGTGCTCCTAGTGCCCTGTGAGTAGAAAGCGTACAAGTATGTCTGGCCTTCCCCTGACTCTCCTTTGCTGTGGGATGTTCTGTATGTCCTGTGGGAGCCCGTTCTTGGGTTCCTCGTGGCTTTACCCAGCAGGTCCGCATAGAGGACAATTAGGACCACGGGCCTGAGTGCAGGTGTCTGAGATGGTCTGCACTTGGCTGTGCTGTGGGATGGTCTGTATGTCAAATTGCTCTGATTGGTCAATAAATAAAACACTGATTGGCCCGTGGCTAGGCAGGAAGTATAGGCGGGACTAGAAGAGAGGAGAAATAAAAAGAACAGGAAGGCAGAAGGAGTCACTGCCAGCTGCCACCCTGACAAGCAGCATGAAAAGATGCCGGTAAGCCACAAGCTGCGTGGTAGGGTAAAGATTTGTGGAAATGGATTAATTTAAGCTATGAGAACAGTTAGCAAGGAGCCTGCCATGGCCATACAGTTTGAAAGCAATATAAGTCTCTGTGTTTACTTGGTTGGGTCTGAGCGGCTGTGGGACTGGCGGGTGACAAAGATTTGTCCTGACTGTGGGCAAGGCAGGAAAACTCTAGCTATGAGCTATATCATGAACACAGCAGGGAGACCAGTGGGGTCTGCAGAGAACCCTGGTGCCAGTCAGGCAGCCTTTCTTCTTCTTCTTCTTCTTCTTCTTCTTCTTCTTCTTCTTCTTCTTCTTCTTCTTCTTCTTCTTCTTCAAGACAGGGTTTCTCTGAATTTTTGGAGCCTGTCCTGGGACTCACTCTGTAGACCAGGCTGGCCTTGAACTCACAGAGATCTACCTGCCTCTGCCTCCCGAGTGCTGGGATTAAAGGCGTGTACCACCACCACCCCCTTCCTACTTCTATGCTTTCCACTGTGGTGATGGCTTTTCTCATGGCACCAATGCAATGTGTCACATATTGGAGTGTGCAAAGCCCAAGACAAGCACAGCTGAGACCTGAAAGAGTGGAGAAGGATATATTACCTGCAACACCTAAGGAGTTACTTCCAAAGTGATGCCATCCTTAAACAATGGAAGCGTGGGGATTTTCTTCAGGAGGCCCACACATAGTTATAGAGGTGGGGCCCATTCCTGAGCAAGCACTGCAATTTAGGAAGGAAAGGGGGGGAGGCATAGTGGTGCACGCCCCTAATCGCAGCCCTCAGGAGGAAAAGGATGTGAAGATAGTCCTCAGCTACACAGTGAGGTCAAGGCCAATCCATGCTACACAAGGTGTCATGCCCCCCTCACCCCTTCCCACACCCAAAAGAAGAGAGTGGGTGGATACATTTTGAGCATGCTTAGCTGAAGTTTAGGGGGTCAAGGAGAACATGTTTAAAGAGTTGAGATGGGACAGGAATGCTCTGATCATGCAACATAATATTTTGATGATGTGCTCACTAAAGGTGCCTGCCTCATTCACCTTCTCACATGGTCGCTGAGATGTATGAGGACATTGGTCTTCTCCCCACCAGACTCCTCTGCAAAGGAGTACGCTGGCCTCTTAGTGTGTCCATCTCCTTTGAGAGCGAGTGACTGCAAAGAGCCCCCTCCATGGATGACCACTTCCTGTAGATGCCGCCCTATATGGAAAGAGGAGGCTCTTTGCATGTACAGGTTAGAAGTCCTGAGATAGGGAGACTCCCCAGATTGTCTGAATAGGTCCTTCTGCCTTTGTGGGTCCTTTTACAAGAAGGCCTTTGACCCAAGCAGAAACTATGGCTTCAAGCCAAGTACTATGCAGCCCCGGAGGCTGGAAGACACAGATGCCCCCCCCCAGTCTCTCCAGGGGGAGCACAATGTGCTAGCACCCTGATTTCAGCCTAGATATACTGATTTCAGACTGCTGGCCTCCAGAACGCTGACAGAATAAGTGAATGGTTTTATGACACCCAGTTTGTGCTAATGTGTTCCAAGGAGCCACAATTCAGCATCCTAAAAGAGAGTTTTTTCCACATTAACTCAAAGACCAGCCTAGTGCAATTGAGCAAATAACCTAGAGATTCATTTCTATCTATTCATTCAGCAAACATTTACTAGAGTGCGGGCACTGTGGTAGATACTGAATGATAGAGCAATAAACAGCTAAAGTTCAGTATGTCCTACTACAGAGGGGTAGGGGACAGAATGGTGGACTGGTCAAAGAACCTTACAGACCTCTCACACCAGTAGCAATTCCTGCACAAGTCATGCACAGGCATACTCCTTACCACAGGACTTACATGCAGAAAGCAAAGCTATCTAGGGCCGAGCTGCACCCCAGCAGAAATTGTCAGGCTGGGTTGGCTAGTGGGAAAGCAGAGCTCAAAGCATGTCGCTGCAGGATCCCGCCAGGGCCAGGTACAAGCACCACGCGTAGGTATGGACATGCCTGCAGCTGCCGTGGCTCCACAAGGACTACCAATGTGAAGCGTCCTAAAAGAGAGTTTTTTCCACATTAACTCAAAGACCAGCCTAGTGCAATTTACCCAGCTTCAGGGCAAGGTCATGACTCTGGCAACGCCTTGTTTAGATGAGTTAAAACATGTTGCAGCTGGAGATGACCACACCAGGCAAACACTGTGCCAATTGGTCACCTCAGCGGGCAATGACCTCATGAAAGCCCCTGGGTGATGCATTCCAGAGCGGGTCATCCCCAAAGCTTGGTAAATTCCTAGCACCAACCTGGCATTAGAAGACACTTGAGTCTGCAAAATACCTGCTCATCTTGGGCGCAAAACTCACTTCCTGAACCACGGACAAGTCAGGTGGAGAAGGTGGGGTCTCAGCGGGTGTGGGGGCGGGCGCACACGTGCATCCTTATCCTCGGCTCACTCATCCCATGACCCTGTCAGCCCCGTCGCACCTCAAAGGCTAAACCACACTCCTCCTTTGAGAATTAACTGACAGACACAACAGGTAGGAACACACTTCCGGAGGAGTGGAGCATTTGTCAGACACAGCGGCACAGACCTGACTGACGTAAGAGACCTTACAGAGCGGCCCTCTCAGGAGCCGCTGTCGGGGATAATTGAATGATAGCGCTATTCGGTTGTTTCTGTGAGCAGTGAACTCTACATCATCTTTGCAGAGTAGAAAACAATGTTGATGTTTTTTTTCCTTTTATTGAAAATAGATTTACACACACACACACACACACACACACACACACACACACACACACACACGCATAACATATCCCGATTAAGGTCGTCTGTGTCCGTCCGTCCCCCCACCTCCGTGACCCCCGTCCCGCTCCCCCTTCCCCTGTTCCCCCCCACTCCCGCTCTCCTCCCGGTTCCTTCCCAACTCCCTCCCATCCAGAACCACTCCTTTTTTGGAGTCTCTCATTAGAAAACAAGCAGGCTTCTAAGGGACAAAAATGGAATGAAACATAGTAAGACAAAGCAGAAACTAATACATTGGAATTGGACAAAACAGGAGACCAAGAGGAACTCATTCGCACATTCAGGAATCCCATAAAAACACTAAACTGGAAGCCATGATGCATGCGCAGAGGATCTGGTGCAGACACGGGCAGGCCCTGTGCATGCCACCCCAGTCTCTGAGTTCACATGAGCTTTGCTCGTGTTGAATTAGAGGGCCTGGTGTCCTTGGTGTCCTCTGTCCCCTGTGGCTCTTAGACTCTTTCTGCTGCCGTTCCACAGGGATCCCTGAGCCCTGAGGGGAGGGATTTGATGGGGACACTCTTGAAGTAAGGTCTCTTATGTAAATCCCGCATGTCTCCACCTCATCATCCTCCTGCCTGAGTGCCAGGATTACAGGTCTGTGCCTCTGTGCCTGGCAAGTGCTTAACACCTCTCTGTTTAGGGTTCAGTGTTCTAAGGTCTCTCACATTCTACATAACGTCTGCCTGTGGGTCTCTGTATTCGTTGCCATCTGCTGCAGAGGATTCTCTGATAAGGCTGAGGAAGACACTTTTGTGTACAGCAGAATGTCATTAGGAGTCATTTTATTACTACGTTGTTGCATTTGTTTTATATATATATGTGTGTGTGTGTGTGTGTGTGTGTGTGTGTGTGTGTGTGTGTGTATCTTATAACATTGGGGGGGTGTGTGTGTGTATGTATCTTGGTTAGGGTTTCTATTGCTGTGATGAAACACCATGACCAAAAAAGCAAAAAGAAAGGGGTTTTTGTGTTTTTTTGGTTTTTTTTTTTTTGGCTTTCACTTCCAGATCACAGTCCCTCTTTGGAGGAAGCTGGAACAGGAATTCAAGTAGGGTTGGAGCCTGGAAACAGGAACTGCTTACAGACTTGCTCCTCATGACTTGCTCAGCCTGCTTTCTTGCAGAACCCAGGATCACCAGTCCAAGGATGGCCCCACCCACAATGGGCTAGGCCCTCCCCCATTGATCAGCAATTAAGAAAATGCCTTACTGCTGGATCTCATGGAGACATTTCCTCAACTGAGGCTCCTTCCTCCTTGATGACTCTAGCTTGTGTCAAGTTGACACACAAAACAAAAGTAATGTGTCTATATACTTATAACTTTTTTTTTTTTACAACAATAGTATTTGATCTTACTCTAGGTCCCTGGGCTATCTAGTCTCAGGTGACCCAAGCAGTGTCAGGTACGGTTCCATGGAGTGGGCCTTAAATCAAATCAGATATTGGTCACTCCCACAGGCTTTGTGCCACCATTGCCCTAGCATATCTTGCAGGCAGGACAGATTGTAGATCAAAAGGTTTGCGGCTGGGTCGAGGTTTCCATTTCTCTTAGTAGTGTTTACAGTACCTTTCTGTACCAGCATATAGGTGTGAAGGCTCTATATAGGCGCCAGCTCCACTTCTCCATGCTCAATGAGTTGTGTAGCTGTTGTCTCCAGCAATGGGGCCTTGCTGTCTATTTGTGGAGAGCAACCTATAGTCTTGGCAACAGCCTGGGTTGTTTGGGGATTCCATTGGGACCCCTTTAGCCAACAATTCAATTAAATGTAACCCAATACAGGTACTGGAAGCTTCATTTGGTGAGAAGAGATGGCCATTTGGCACTCTGTCTCTCCTGTTGTTTGGTGATTTCAGTTAGATCATCTTCATATGTATGTATTTTGGGAAACTTCTACTGTATTAGGTTTCCATACTAGCCCTCAAATGGCCATTAATTTTATTTGTCTGTGTATCTCCCCATACTTCCTCCCTCATCCCCCTCTCGATCC